>NC_091767.1:26047323-26350353 GCF_029378745.1 Bos indicus
GTTGAGCTATTTCAAATCGTGAAAGATGATGCTGTGAAACTGCTGACCTCAATATGCCAGCAAATTTGGAAAACTCAGCAGTGGCCACAGGACTGGAAAAGGTCAGTTTTTATTTCAATCCCAAAGAAAGGCAATGCCAAAGAATGCTCAAACTCCCACACAATTGCACTCATCTCACATGCTAGTAAAGTAATGCTCAAAATTCTCCAAGCCAGGCTTCAGCAGTACGTGAACTATGAACTTCCAGATGTTCAAGCTGGTTTTAGAAAAGGTAGAGGAACCAGAGATCAAATTGCCAACATTCACTGGGTCGTGGAAAAAGGAAGAGAGTTCCAGAAAAACATCTATTTCTGGTTTATTGACTGTGCCAAAGACTTTGACTGTGTGAATCACAATAAACTGTGGAAAATTCTGAAAGAGATGGGAATACCAGACCTCCTGACCTGCCTCTTGAGAAACTTATATGCAGATCAGGAAGCAACAGTTAGAACTGGACATGGAACAACAGACTGGTTCCAAATAGGAAAAGGAGTACGTCAAGGCTGATTATTGTCACCCTGCTTATTTAACTTCTATACAGAGTACATCATGAGAAATGCTGGGCTGGAAGAAGCACAAGCTGGAATCAAGATTGCTGGGAGAAATATCAATAACCTCAGAAATGCAGATGACACCATCCCTATGGCAGAAAGTGAAGAGGAAATAAAAAGCCTCTTGATGAAAGTGAAAGTGGAGAGTGAAAAATTTGGCTTAAAGCACAACATTCAGAAAACGAAGATCATGGCATCTGGTCCCATCACTTCATGGAAAATAGATGGGGAAACAGTGGAAACAGTGTCAGACTTTATTTTGGGGGGCTCCAAAATCACTGCAGATGGTGACTGCAGCCATGCAATTAAAAGACACTTACTCCTTGGAAGGAAAGTTATGACAAATCTAGATAGCATATTGAAAAGCAGAGACATTACTTTGCCAACAATCGTCCGTCTAGTCAAGGTTATGATTTTTCCAGTGGTCATGTATGGATGTGAGAGTTGGACTGTGAAGAAAGCTGAGCGCCGAAGAATTGATGCTTTTGAACTGTGGTGTTGGAGAAGACTCTTGAGAGTCCCTTAGACTGCAAGGAGATCCAACCAGTCCATTCTGAAGGAGATCAGCCCTGGGATTTCTTTGGAAGGAATGATGCTAAAGCTGAAACTCCAGTACTTTGGCTACCTCATGCGAAGAGTGGACTCACTGGAAAAGACTCTGATGCTGGGAGGGATTGGGGGCAGGAGGAGAAGGGGACGACAGAGGACGAGATGGCTGGATGGCATCACTGACTCGATAAACGTGAGTGAGTGAACTCTGGGAGTTGCTGAGGGACAGGGAGGCCTGGCTTGCTGTGATTCATGGGATCGCAAAGAGTCAGACATGACTGAGCGACTGAAATGAACTGAACTGAACCAATATTTCAGTGACATGTATAGACTCTTTAGGGGGAGTAATTATTAAAAAGATTTTGACCATTGAAAAAACTGAGGCTAAATGTACACTAATCTTTTTGCAAATAGATTTAGCAAAAGCGTCTCTGAATCACTCATGCAGGTTATTTTCCATATTCCCAGATATCTGCATCCCTGCCCTACTAGGTTGCTTTTCCTAAAATTTTATCAAGGAATCTAAGGAGACCCAGCTACTCAGTTTGGTTGGCTTCAATGTCTAGCTTTCTACAACTGAGCTTGAATTCATCTATTCCTTTGGTATCTCTGAGCTTAGTTTCCCAGAACTCTAACTCAAAGGCACACTTCTTCTATGAGAAGGAAAGAATAAAACAAGGCTCATGCACATACACACCTTAAAATGCAAGTGAACTCATGTTATTTCTTAAATTACACACGTCACTAGCTCATCTACTTCCCAGCCAACTGGATTTAGTTTAGAGAAAGTGGCCTGAGAGTGGGTGTGGAAAAAGGAATATAAAATCTGGAGAACTCTAACTTCATGCAAGATATAACTGAACTAAAGCTCTATGCTTTGAATAAGTGACAACATCCTGGGATTTGAGTTTTATTACAAAACTTCCATCTAGAGAATGCAACATTCAATTTCCTAAAATATACAAACTATTTAATTGGTCCTAAATAGAAAATAGAAAGTGATATATGACTAGTCTTTTTTTCCTAAGGCTTAAAAACATGGTTTTAACTTTTCATGGAACAATGTCAATCAGCTAAAATAGTTTCCAAGAATAAAGAGAGAAAGATACGAAGAAAATCACTTTACCCAGATACCTAATAAACAATTTATTAAACATCTTACTGAATGAACACATGATTTCCATTTGAGCAAAGAAAATAGAAATAACTTAAAATGGCATTGAAATAAATAAGTTTTCAAGTGTGAAGCTAATGCCTGATGCCCATTACAAATAAGGCTTGTGGCTCATGGCATTTGCTTGTACATAAATTGTCTTCCAGTGATGGATTTAACTATCAAACAAAGATCAACAAGTACCAGCTCTTTTGAGATTGTAAGGCCAAAGAAAACACCACTAAAAGCAATTCCTCCTTGTGAATGCACCATTAATTTTTCGGAACCATTTTTTAAACTTCCAACCATATCCTAAGACATAGCATGAAACTTGGAATCAGACAAACAACTTAAGGTTATTTCCACTCCTGCCACTCACTAGCATGTCACCCAGTCCCTTGTCTCTAGTTCCTCATCCCTAAAATGAAGGTATGAGGGCCTGATTTTCAGGTGGTCAGGATGATGGGATGAAATGAAACCATAAGACTGAAAGTATCTAGCACATAGCCTGGCACACAGGATACCTTTCCAAAGGCAGGCTTGATCCTTATCATCAAAGACAAGGTTATACAGAAGGACGGCAAGAGAGATGTCACCACCTGGGCACTTGAACGCTGTCTGTTCCAACCACAGAAAGGATTAGACACAGGCTAACGGAGGGTAGAACCACTTTACAGTCAAGAACTGGTGGACTCAAGTGTGCTGAATATATAATTTATTCTTGATAGACATTAGTAGCTAAATAACCCCCCCACTCCAAAAATAACATAATACAAATAACAACAGCTAACTTGTATCAAAATGAAATTATAAGACTCTTGCTCTTCAGAAGAAAAGCTATTATGATAAACCTAAGCAGCATATTAAAAAACAAAGACATTACTTTGCCAACAAAGGTCCGTAGAGTCAAAGCTATGGTTTTTCCAGTAGTCATGTATGGGTGTGAGAGCAGGACAATAAAAAAAAAAAAAAAAAAAAAGGGTGAGTGTGGGAAAATTGATGCCTTTGAACTGTGGTGCTGGGGAAGAGTCTTGAGAGTCCTTTGGACAGCAAATTGATCAAACCAGTCAATCCTAAAGGAAATCAGCTTTGAATATTCATTGGAAGGACTAATGCTGAAGCTAAAGCTCCAATACTTTGGCCACCTGATGCAAAAAACTGACTCACTGGAAAAGACTCTGCCTAATACTGGGAAAGATTGAAGGCAGGAGGAGAAGGGGACAACAGAGGATGAGATGGTTGGATGGCATCACCGACTCAATGGATATGAGTCTGAGCAAACTCTAGGAGATAGTGAAGAACAGGGAAGCTTGGCATGCCACAGTCCGTGGGGTCTCAAAGAATCAGACATAACTGAGCCGCTGAACAACAACAACAAAACGTATCAAGTGCTTACTATAATGGCATATACAGCACTGAGTATTTGTATGAATTATTTAATTTAATCCTTATCATTTATAGGTACTTTTATTTTAAAGGGTTTCCTAGATGGCTAAGATGGTAAAGAATCCATCTTCAATGCAGGAGACCTGGTTTCAATCCCTGGATCAGGAAGATCCCTGAGCTACCTACTCCAGTATTCTTGCCTGGAGAATTCCATGGACAGAGGAGCCTGGTGGGCTACAGTCCATGGGGTCACAAAGAGTTGGACATGACTGAGAAATCAACACTTTATTTTAAAAGGACTAACTGGTTACTAGCCTTCCATGTATTCTTAGCTTAGACATTATGAAGAAGCAGAGATGTCATTTGTGTTAAGCCAACAATTTGAAATGATTAAGCTCATGGGTCACCCACTCCTTAATATTAAGTACTTGAATAATGACTCCCCTACTAAGGGAATCAGAAGAAACGAGGACTTAGCAGCAAGTATATGGGATACAAATTGGAGAACTTGGGTATGAGGGAAGTATGAATGGGGGTGAGGAGGAGGGAGAGGGAAGAAACAGGACAGGGAAGAACTGCTTTTCATTTGCCATTTTGGCTCAAGTGTTGGGGTTCTGTCAACATCATTTTTATACAATTCTTGACACTTGGGCCATGAGTTACATATAAGGTTGGCCAAAAAGGTTTGTTTGGGTTTCTCTGTTACGTTGCAAGGGAAAACTCAAATGAACTTTTTTGGCCAATGTAATATATTGCCAAGGGTGATGGAAAAGCAAGGAGAAGAAAGAAGATGGGGATGGTGACCTCTGAAGCAGAGGAAGTGAGGTTATTGATTCTCAGGACTTTGATTCCCTTGAGCTGTTCCCACCCCTTCATCAGGTATCATTTACTCAGGTTGGGGAGGGGGGCGGTGGACATGGGTAGGGTGAGAAGGCATGTCATATCAACATTTTTACCAAGCCAAGTAAGGGGATCAGCAGAAGCGACCACTGATGTGTGGGGTCCGATGTGTTCAGTGCCTTAGAAGATGCACTTGTAACTTTTTGTTAATTTTCTATTCTGTTCATCCCCTTCTATGATAACCACTTGCTCCCTTGCCGAAATTCGGAATCTCTTCTCTAGTGTAACTTCTCTTTCTACTGTTAAATATGTTTAAATTTATAATGTAAAGAAAACTCTGCCACTTCTTTTCTATCATGGTTTATTCTGTGTTTTTCCTCAGACTAAGGAGTAACCCAAGGTCACCACTTTAGTATCTAAGTTCAAAAGAATGGTCTTTATCTCCCCACATACCTCAATTCTTAGCAACTTACTTTTTTCCCAATTACAGCTAAACTATTGCTCCCGTTGTCCGCTTTATTAGGTTTATCAATAAAAATGTCCTAGCCAAATCTAATCCAATAGCTCTTTTCCGTTGTAATTCTGGCTGTTGTTATGATCTGTAGTAATGAGTAGCCACTGAACACTATTAAATGCAACATATTGAGTGAAAAGAACACAATAAAGAATTATTAAGCATATAATCCATTCTCATAGAAAAAAAAAAAGATGATAAAATTTATTGTTGTTCAGGTGCTAAGTTATGTCCGAATCTTTTCGACCCCATGGACTGTAGCATACCAGGCTCCTCTGTCCATGGTGATTTCTAAATAATAATACTGGAGTGGGTTGCATTTCCCCTTCCAGGTAATCTTCCTGGGCCAGGGACTGAACCTAAGTCTCTTGCATTGGCAAGGAGGTTCTTTACTACTGAGCCACCTGGGAAGCCCATGCTAAAAGTTGAGTGAGTGCAAATAATTTTTACACAGGGATTGAAATAGTACTAGGCTGGCACAGTTAGTCCTCCCTGAAGAAAGCAGTAGGGTTACAATGCAGAGAAAGCTGCTCTCCAGATACCATACTGCGGAGCTCAGTCAGTGGTAGGAAAATTTGGTAAATCGCCATGGAAGGGGGCTGTCCAAGCAGACAGTCCTGTTCCTTCCCTCTTGATGAGCTGACAAGTTGTAATTTTCTTTCTCCTTCCGTTTCTCCATTAATTCTTCTATTTTCCTGGCCCCTCTTCCTTTTAGTTTCTCATATTTACATTTGGACATTACGGCAATATCGGAAATCTAATAGGTGAAAAAGAAGGAAAAGGAGTGGGCATAGGAGAGGGCGGAGGGTCTTCATCTGAGGCAAAGAGGTTTTCCCTACAGCAGCTTCACTGGAGAAGGCACATCCACTCCCTCTCATTGTGTCTCAGCGACTGGAACCCTTCCTAATTCTCCTTTCACCCCGTATATTTTGCGCCACCATGTCCCCTCACTTTGTCTTTCATAACATTGTTTCTATATGAGTCTTCCCAGTATCCTAACCCACCTGAAATTAGGTTGCTATAGATGCCTGATTATCTTTCTTAATCTCACAACTCATAGGATCATCCCTTAAAAGCCATTTCAAACTGTTTAAAATCATTCTCACTTTACAGTGACTTGACGAATCTTCAGTGACTCTTGAGGTTCAAATATGACTTGGAACATAGCTTGAATCTATTGGGAGTATGTTCTGGGAGGAAGAGAAAACCTGAGCAACAGAGCTTTAGCAATCCAGATCTGGTACAACGACTCAGTAGCCATTAATCCTCTTTCATGTCTTCAGTATATTTTGTGTAAATATTCATTACACTGTTCATGTCTGTGGTTAGACAATCCTGTGTATATTACATATAAAATTTAAATATGAGTTATGTAAAGCAAGAATAATCTACTTTTAAAATTTGTGTTTAGTATAGGACTCAATACCACTCAATGGATGAATATTGAACAAGTAAAACCTCCTAGGAGTAGATTTATATAAACATTCTAAGTTGGCCAAGTTTTCCCTCCTTTCTTTGAAGCCACGCATTGAGTGTTTCTAATGTTTTTACATTTTCTTCTGTATCAATTCTTCAAAACAGTACTCTACATATTTCCTCATTCTCATAAAAAAAAAATGTAGCACTGAACATCTGTGAAGATTCATAAATTATATATAGAGAGGAATCTAGAAATGTCTTCTCTGAGAACCAGAGGTCACTATCATTTACCAATGGAGAATACTATAGCTTCCAAAATCTTATTTCTTTTTTCCAAAAGTCTCTATGAATATTAAATCACAAGAGTGTCCAGCAAGTTTCATGCCCTTCTTAACATTGAACACAAATGTCAGGATGAATTTCCTCCCATCCTCTAAATATGTTTAATTTGTATTACATTTGATCTGTTAATAATCACAATCCACACAGTTAACTTGATAACATTTCTTAAGTGCATTTGAAGAAACTGAAATATAAGCAGTTTTTCCCAGATCAGAGAACAGCTCAATTTAAAATTTACCTTCTTAAGATGCTCTAAGCAACAGCATTTCAATAACAAAGTCTAAGGAAACAGGCCTTTTAGAAACACCATTTTCGATTTATCAAAATAGAGAAGAAAGGGACTTCCCTGGTGGCTCAGATTATAAAGTGCCTGCCTACAATGCAGGAGACCTGGGTTCGATCCCTGGGTCGGGAAGATCTCCTGGAGAAGGAAATTGCAACCCACTCCAGTATTCTTGCCTGGAAAAATCCCATGGACGGAGAAGCCTGGTTGGCTACAGGCCATGGGGTCGCAAAGAGTTGGACATGAGTGAGCAACTTCACTCACTCACTCAGAAGAAAGAAGTAGAGTAAGTCATTGTAAGAATAGCCAGTGCAGCAACCAAGAATCTAAGTATTCCTGTTAGAAAAGTTAAACAATTACTTTTAAGCACAAAGACAGCAAGAGGAGAAAATTAAATGACTATTAAAACTATATCACTTTCAGGAAAGATTATACTATCAACATTGTACATTATGACTCCAGTGCAGCTTCTTTCATCACAAGCAGATCTTAACTGCATTCATCATGGGGTCAGTTACGCAACTTTGACTAAAATAACAATAAAGTTTCCAGAGAGACTGTGGGTAGAATAAAACATTTCAAGAAATAAAGACAAGTCCCTGGAATAATCAGTTTCACAAGACCCTGTAAGAACTGATTCCAGTTTCCCCAATTATCTATAGTCCTTAAATGACATCTTAATAAACAGGCCTATAAATTCATGGAAGCTGGGTCTCTGTGCTGGCAACTGCATTTTAAGCTGATAATTAGATTAGGGGAAGAAGCTATCCTGCCAAGGCTGGAGCCCTGAAGAATTTTTTTTTTTTTTTTAATTAAGGGATCTGATGCTCAGCTATGAGGCCCTGTCCGGTCCCAGCTAACAGGCCACTTTCTTCAGGCTGTGGGCTGAAGTTGCCAGGCTCCCTGACCAAGGTTTGTGCCTCCATGGATGGAGGCAAACAGAGGTCAAGTATGGGTGTGTTCTCTGTTGCCAGAGATACCACCAATGTCCAAGCCATGGTGGCTGGGTCTCCTAGTCAAAGCAGGTCTGTCTTCTTTGGCCTCTGGGGTCAGGAGGCCTCATAAGAGCAGGGCCTCTATAGACCTGAAGCATACAATACCAAGGAAGCAAGTTCCTATTAGCGATTATCTGAGAGTGCATGAGGGACAAGCACACAGGCTTTCTTCTTCCCCTAACCACCGTCTGTCAGGCCAGATGACTGTCTGGCGAGCAGCCACCCAGGCAGAATATCAAGGCCTGTTCCTATGCATTCCTCACTGAACCCATTCCCCGACTGGCACTTTCCAGCAGAAATATAAGACCTAAATATTTCTTTTGGAGTCTTCTCCTGTTCTTTTTGCCACTGTAAAAACTATCGTAAGAGGCTAATTTCCATCTGCTTATTTGTAACATCGTCCTAGATTTCATGTGGACATTTGGATTATTTGGACACCTGCAGGTAGGTTAATAAGAAAAACGAGTAGGCTCATTTGCCCTAAGAGTGTGTCAGAGCAAAACCCACTACTCTGCAAAACCCCCAATGGGGACATGACTGAAATGACTTAGCCCTGGGATGGCCAAAACATAGCGCCACCTGGTGGTAGGTGGTCAGAACTGTTATTTCCAGTCTTGCCATGACATTTATGAATAACCGACTCGATGGACGTGAGTCTGAGTGAACTCCGGGAGTTGGTAATGGACTGGGAGGCCCGGCGTGCTGCAATTCATGGGGTCGCAAAGAGTCGGACACGACTGAGCGACTGAACTGAACTGAACTGAAGACACAGTTTGATAAACCAAAGAGATGGGTTTTAAATCAAATGAAATAAATTTACTTTTAAAAATGAATGTGCACTCAAAATTCTTTTGATCAAATTTCAAAGAACAATTGTAATTCTTCAGCAGGACCTCCTTGATTTATTTAATGGGTTCAAATCCGGAGTAGGCTGTGGCTAGACTCAGGGCCAGAAATTAATTCTTATGTAAATAGCTGAATTCTCTCCCATTTGAGAACAATCAATAAAAGCCTGGCTGGAAATCTGGTTGAAATAGTCACTCTAATTAACAAAATAAAGGATAAAATTCAGAGGAGCATAATAACAGCCCTCTGTTTAAAGTACTAGAGTGTGCTGGTCACAATGACAGCTCTTAATCTCCACCACTGAAAAGTGACTTCCATGGAATAAAGTCAGCTTAGATAGGTTTTCCATTTAAATGGTCAAGGATTAAAAGGAGTTGGGTTAGACAAGCGTAACTCATTCATATAACATTGCACTTAAAATACACACGCACACATCATGATATCCTTAGGAAAATAAGCTGTCTTTTATTCACTGGAATTTAAAAGCAAGAGCTGACACTAAACCATTTTGATTAATATATGACATAGCTGGAAGACTATTCATTCCCGTAAATTTCTGAGCTTCTGTGACTCTTGTATCACACTCTGCAATTTGCAGGGCTGGATCCCCTGAGAGGTTACTTCTACAAAAACATACATTTCATTCGAAAGCTGACCTGACTTATTCCTGTTCTAGATAGACTCATTATGACAACCTTTAATTGGGTTAAAGCCAAAATGCAGCCAGTTTAACAGGCCTGTTTAAATGCTACACACAGACTAATATGCTTATTTGACTTACTTGCTGAAAATGATTTATTGAATAATACTTGATAGAAAGTGCAAAACCTTTCAAAGGGCGGTTCTCTCAGAGTTGAAAAGTCCACAAAACCGGCAGCAGAAAAGAAGGAACTTGAGAGGAACTTGAGAAGTATTTAAAAATGTGTACCTTCCAAGTAGTTCTGTAATAGAATAGAAGCCCTGTATAATTCTGGGAATTTAAAGTGTTAATTTCTAACAGAAATTACTTCCTATGAGGCTTTTACTCTGCAGCTGAGGGATTTATGGGCAAGGAGAATGGGAAGAGTATACCTATTTCAAGCTATATCATATCCATAACTTACATTTTTAAAGGAAAATTGGAGGGGAAAGGCATTCAATCTTGCCCTCTGGAGCAGTATAAAAAGACTTCTTAGGTTCGCAGGATCTGGCTCGATATAAAGACTTGTCTTCGGTTGGCAGGTATCTTGAGAAAAATCTTACACAGACATTTCCTAGCCTCAGATGGAGCAAGCTCACATCAACTAGCAACTTTACTGCTTTGCAAATTACAATAGCAAAATTTACCTAATAAGTATGCTTTGAAATTATAGCAGATAAAACTTCAATGTGGCTATTCACAGCCATTTCAAGAGCAATTTCCTCTGTGATCTGCATTAGAACAATGCTCTTGTGCCCCCTGTCCCCCACCTCGGTTGGAGGCAATACACACTTCAGCCTGGCAACTCAGAGTGGAACTAATTCCTTCCTCTTAACGCCTGTCTTCAATTAGCTGGTGGGAAATAGAAATGATTTACTTAAGAGACAGCTTTTCCCACTTACTCAAGCTTGTTACCATTCTCTTCCAAGCATCATTCAGCCACTGTCTTGGGAAGCTGTACTGTACAGTGGTAAAGTGCTCAAACTTGCTAACATATTGACCTCAGCAAGTTGCTTAACCTTCCTACACCTCAGTTTCCTCATAGTCAAACAATGATCATTTCTGCTTAAAATTCTTACTGTGAATATTAAATGAAAAAAAATTGCTAATAAGATTTAAGGCTGCCTGGCTCATCACAGAGTCCACCGAATTAGTCATCATCATGTAACAGGTGCTGTTGTTGCTGTTCAGTTGCTTCAGTTCAGTTCAGTTCAGTCGCTCAGTTGTGTCCGACTCTTTGTGACCCCTTGAATCACAGCACGCCAGGCCTCCCTGTCCATCACCAACTCCCGGAGTTCACCCAGACTCTCGTCCATCGAGGCAGTGATGCCATCCGGCCATCTCATCCTCTCATGCCCACCTCTTTGCAACCCCATCAACTGCAGCATGCCAGGCTTCCCTGTCCTTCACTGTCTCCTGCAGTTTGCTCAAACTCATGTCCATTGAGTCAGTGATGTTATCTAACCACGAGTTAACAGATAAACAAATTATAAAACAATGAATAAAGAAATTATAAAATGTACGTATAAGACACAGGTATGTACAAAAACCAAGAAGGGTTAACCCATGAAATCTTCTCTAAAATATCCCTGAATCCATCAGAATAGCTTTGGCAAAAACAACTCACTACCTCACAGGACAGCTCCAACTACTATACTGTTTCCCCTTAAAAATAAGTCTTAAAATTCTCTACAATAAAAAATATTATTAAAGTAAAAGAACACAACACTGTCAACCAACTATACTTCATTTAAAATAAATAAAAAGAAACAAAATTCTCTAAAAGTTGTCTTCCATTGATTTTCACCCATCTGTGCCCTATTTCACCCAGTGAAAGTCAAACTCATCATCTGTACAACAGCTGTTTGGAAGATAGTTACCAGGTTCCCAGATAACAATTTCTCATCAAAGGTTACTAGTTCATATTTTCACGGGCCAAAGAAGAAACAAAACTGGCAAGCCAGTGGAGAGACTCCAAAGACTTCAATTTCCTAAGAAGTGTTAAGTAGCAATGCCAACCAATTCCTAATGATGTTGGTGCCTCTGCGGTGGAGGACACCTGAAGGGCGCACAGACTTCAGGAGCCAAGAATAACATACTAGAGACCTTTACATGGGCTGAGGGCAGGGGAGCCAGGGAAGGCAGTCGGGATGCCAACTATTTATCATCACTATTAAACAGGCTGTGAACTCCCCTAGGTCTTTTTTATTTTTCAAGTTTGGGGTCCTAGTTTGTTCATCCTGTGCTCCCCTGCACCTAGCTGCAACAGTGAATGATCTTTTTTTATCATATATTTTACACACTCAAGAGTATTCACTGTAATCTCAGATTCTTAAATTTCAGTAACATAAGCAATAAATGTCATAGAAAATGTATAAATGACACTTTAAAATATTTATTGAAGTATAGGATAAATACACTGCCTAATTATACATAATATATTCTTATTTTTTTTTATAATGACAAACAAGACAAATTATATCTATGAGTTAGCAAATGAAGGCCCTCTCAGCTGTGAGACTAACTGTTCATTTTCCTTCCTTCTTTCCTTCTATCCTTCTTTCTTATTGCTATACTTATAGGATACTTTTAAATTACAAAGCTATTATTTGATCTTTGCTACAAGTGAAAAACTCCAGATATATACATTTTTAAAAAACTAATAAATTCCAACTTTTCTCATGCACTTGAGATACCAAATAATCTAGCTGCTTCTTTCATGTTTCTCTATGCTCCTATAAACGAATGCAAATATTTAAATTTCTTTTTATTTATTTCTGATCAAAAACAGGTACCATGTTATATACATTTTTATGCAAGTGTATCCTTTTATTACTATTATATTTAGATAGTCAAATCCTTTAAATCATTACATAAATAATTTAAAGAATAAGTAACTCCCAATATGAAGGTAAACTGCTACTGCTGCTAAGTCACTTTAGTCGTGTCCGACTCTGTGAGACCCTATGGACGGCAGTCCACCAGGCTCCCCCGTCCCTGGGATTCTCCAGGCAAGAACACTGGAGTGGGTTGCCATTTCCTTCTCCAATGCACGAAAGTGAAAAAGTGAAAGTGAAGTCGCTCAGTTGTGTCTGACTCTTAGCGACCCCATGGACTGCAGCCTACCAGGCTCCTCCATCCATGGGATATTCCAGGCAAGAGTACTGGAGTGGGGTGCCATTGCCTTCTCTGATATGAAGGTATGGACAGGTTTTATTTAAACTTTTGTTCTTTGATTAGATCAAATACAGCTGTTCATGGAGTATTGATACTTTAAATGTGAGTTAATTATCTTCAGGGTTCTATGCACAGGGAGAAAACCCATGTTTTTACCATCTTCTATTAGGAACAGGCTCCACTAAGAGGAGTTACCAGACAGAGGTTGATGACAATGGCTTCCTGTTTACCCAGAACTCTGTATGGACAGAAAGCAGTTAGGCCTGAGGTTGATGCTCATCACTTCAAACATGAGTCAGTAGCTTGGAACATAACATGGTAGTTGCTGAGGAAAAGGTAGCATGGTGATTCAGAATCATCTTTGCTTTCAATAGATGACTACTTCTGCTTGTAAGTAAGTGGTATGTTTCCAGAGTTAGAGCTAGTCAAAAATCTTTGTTCTCAGTCCTGATTTCACCACTCACCAGTTATGGAGCACTGGGCAACTCCATCCTTCAATAATCACTAACACTGTGTATAAAGCAATAGGAGACACTGCTCCCATGGCACGATGCTAGTACTTATTTCCTAGAATGACCAAGATAAAATCATAGGCTGCAATGAAAAGTACTTCATAAACTAAAGTGAGATCCCACATCCAAATTACATAAAGGTGTCTTTCTCAAAACTCATCTTATGGACTTTATAAACACATTTGACAGCTGTGTTTTTTTTTTTTTTTTAAATCAGCACCATTCACAAAAAATATTGTAACAAACTGTCCTACCATCTATCAAAGGCGTTGATGGTATATAGTCGATGTTTATGGTAGAGAATATAATATTTTCTATTATTACTATTCTAAAATTGCTAAAACTAAATCTCACTTAGGCTACATGACTAGCAGGTGTGTGAGCTAGAATTAGCTTACTGGGTTTCATTTTCTGCAGATTCAAGAGCATTTCCAGAATTTACTCACATGACCTCTTCCTACTTCAAACCTCATGGGATGCAGAGAAGACTATGAAAAATCACCTCAAGCAGTTTTAATGGCATGGTTATAAAAATATGCTTCAAGTTTGGGTTCTTTTTAATAAGCAATAGATGGTGGTTCCTTCCCTTACTACCTGTTCCATAGACGAAGGAAACTCTCTCCCTCCCATACCTGGTAAGCCTAAGGATACACCAACCTATAGCCCACCACCATTATCAGCCATTCTTCATTGCTTCCAATTCCTGGTACCTTTCCTTCTCGGAAACAAAGGCCAAATTGTCTACAGGTTACATGGAAGTAAGTGATACTTGAATTTTTAGCTCAAGTATTTATTCATAAGTTAAAATTCTCACTTCAGATTCTATAAGCATTCTGACATATCACATTGTGAGAAAAGCATATGTAACTCTTTGATCATAGATATTTATTTTACTATCCCTTTGAATTAAACCTACACTAAATATCAAATTCTCAAATAATTCCAAGATCCATGGTCAAACATTGTCTAATGCTACATTAAGATTCTGAATTTTTTCATGTCTGTGTTACGGACACCTCTACCTTCTTGACAGAATGGATTTTGCATGATATATCTTCTGCTTGTGGGCTCAGAGTGATAACTATGAACACCACTTATTGTTTAATTATGCTTTCAGAGATTATTCCTGTTATTCCTCTTGTTTCCTTACTTGTCAATTGTTTCTTCTCTTGTTGCTATCAATACCTGATTCATGTAGCAATACCTCTCTCTTACGGCTTAAGAAACAAACTGTGTTAGTTTGCTATGCTTTGTAACAACTATTACAAAATTAAAGGCCCAAAACAACACACATTCATTATTTCACAATTTCTGTGGGTCAGAGGTCTGGCCATGCCTTAGCTGGGTCCTCTGAAAGACTGCAAAACGCCAGCCAGGGTTGGGTTCTCATCTGGTGGCTCTCTGGGGAAAGGTTCACTGCTGGCTTAGAGGCTGTTAGCAGCCTGTCTGTAGGAATCACCATGGCTTGCTTCTTCAAAGCCAGCAAAAAGGAGAGTAAGACTCTTAAATCTTCTAGCAAGATGGAATCACAGGAAACATATCCGAACACCTTTGTCATGTTCTACTAGTTAGAAGCAAGTCACTCGTCCTGTCCAAATTCAAGGGGAAGGAATTATACAAGGCCAAGTCACCAGGAGATAGAGATCATAGGGGCTACTTTAAAATCCAACAACTATACCAATTAATCCACTTAAAATTAAATGCAAAGTTAGAGTAATACACTCAAAGCAAGAGACACAGGGGCCTTTGTAAGTTAACTACAACTATTTTTAGCCCTTCCATGTTACTTAGTTTCTGAATCTTGACAATGTTTTGGACAGTCCAGGCAATTCTGTATGTGATTTTTATATATAAGGATGCTTTTTCAAGACAGAGGTCAAAATTTTGAAAAAGTAACACTGTTGCCTCCTATTTTCTTCTTCTCCAGATGGGTTGTGGAAATGCTGGCCCAATGACTTAAGTCATTCCTACTTTAAGAGTTTGTTAGTAGGTAGGTTTTGTCTGGCTCTGGCAACTGCTCAGCCACTAAAGACCGCCTAAGCACCGTAGTTGGTCAGGAGCAAGCATTTGCTGCTATGAAATTCCCACAACTCTAGGCAAAGTAGGAATCTTCCTTCTCTGACTCCTGAAAAATTGAAAGTCTATGCTCTTAGGCTCTATGCTTTTTACCATCAAAATACCTTGATATTGGCAAGTAAGGATTAAAAAACTCCTTGTAAAGTTTCTGTGTAGGAAATCCCTGAAAAATCCTAGATAAATGAACAAAATTGACCTCTCCTTTATCATACCCACCAGTCTGGAACTTGTTTAAATTAGTTTCTTCTTCCAGGTATTAAAAGATCAGGTCCTTTTGCCTTCTTTGGTACCAGGAGTAGAGCTCGCAGGCATTGTACTTAATGTGCATAACTCTTTTAGACCCAAGTTGTTTTAAACTTTTTTTGAGCAGTTATTTGGAGAACAAGAAACATAATCAGTGGAATGAACTTTGGAGTTCATTCAAAGAATATCAAATGCTTGTCACTTCTGTCAGCATTTGTTACATTTAGGAATTATTTGTTGGAAGATGAAATAATCTCTCTCTCTTTTAGACAATACTGGGGAACAAGGCGACAGGGTAAGTTTATTCTATTTCCAAATCCTATCTGTAAAACAATATCTCTTATTTTAAATCACAGTTAAAATGTCTTTTTCCCCTAGTCATTGTATTTAATTAGCTTGTGCTCATTACAACTATAAAATTTAATGCCACAATTCAAACTCAAAATAGAGAGTTTAGCAGTATAGAAATCTTCAAAACTGCAACTGGAACAATGAAATGATGCCCAAAGTCACCCACTCTATAAATAAAACTAGCTTACCCATTTTTATATAACTTACTAAATTTTGTATATAAGTTAGTGTGGTGAAATAATCGTTTGTGATATTAACTTATTTTTCAATTTTTTTTTTTTTTTTCGTTTTCTCTATAAGATATGACAGTGACCATGAATCCCATGTAGAAGAGCATCAGATCAGACCAGGACAGAGATGTTGAATTCCTGAGTTCTAAACTCAAATGATAAGGTTCAGGTTAAAAATCCAATATATAACAGTAGATGTGGCCTAGTATACCACTTTTTCCCCATGCATCCTTCTCTCAACTACCTCTGTGTGATTTGAACCTCCTATAGAAGTTGAGAAGGTAGAGAATTCAAGGTAGTTAGACAAGTCTGGAAACTGGATGCCCTTCTCACTCACCAGAAAGAGTCTTGCTTGGGGAAAAGGGCAGCATGTACCCCTACTTTAAGGGTGGGGATCTTATCAAAGAAAAGACATTGCCTAGCTTGTCTTAGGGGAGTGGGATGTCTGACATCAGAGAAAGGTCCCCATGTAACCCTGCTGGATAGAGTAGAAATGGTGGCATGATATACGGATTAAGGAATGAAAGAGGCTCCAAACTCACATGTCCACACCATCAATTCTGATTTCCCTTGGTGCTAGAGTTGCATCTAAAATATCCTATCGATTCAGGGATCATCAGAGAAAGAGAAAATGGTGGTCTGTCTGCCAGAATGTTTATCATTGATACTGTCTTGTCAGACAGACAAGACCTGGACAGTTCCTACCAGGAATCTGATGGATGAGGCTCCTTGGCAGGTAAGCAGCAGCAAGGATTCAGAGCTCAGTCAGCAGTAGCAGGAGGCACAGGCTGCCTCTCCATCCACTGCAGGTTTTCCTTTAGGTGGCCGTAAGCCTCATCTATGTCACGAACCAGTGCGAGAGTAACATCTTGAGAGAGAGGCCAGGTTAGAATCATGTACCATGTATCCACCCCCTCTTCTCTGTGGTGTTATTTATATATGTTTCTCAGATAATAGGGATGGGTATGCATACAACAGGGCCTCCCTGGTGGCTCAGTGGTGAAGAATTCACCTGCCAATGCAGGAGATGCATGCTATGCAGGTTTGATCCCTGAGTTGAGAAGGTCCCCTTGGGTAGGAAACAGCAACCTGCTCCAGTATTCTTGCCTGGAAAATTCCATGGACAGAGGAGCCTGGTGAGTTACAGTCCACAGGGTTGCAGAGCTGGACATGACTGAGTGAGCACACACACACATCAAGAACCAGTGAGATGAGTAACATCTTGAGAGAGAGGCCAGGTTAAAACCATGTACCTTCTCTTCTTCTCTGTGGTATTATTTATACATGCTTCTCAGATAATGGGGATAGGTATACATACAAAAAACAATTCTGTACCCAAATTACTCACTTGGACTAAAGTTACCTGTGACTGTGTGAGTAAAAGTCAGTCAGTCATGTCCAACTCTTTGTGACCCCATGGACATAGTTCATGAAATTCTCCAGGCCAGAATACTGGAGTGGGTAGCTGATCACTTCTCCAGAAATCTTCCCAACCTAGGGATCAAACCCAGGTAATCCTGCATTGCAGGTGGATTCTGGAAGGGACTAAATTAACTTTCTGAGTCAGACCAAATAGGGTGGTGTGAAAAAAATTGTAGTTTGATTATAAAAAGAACCAAAGTCACTCTTGTGCACACCTGAGTATGTGACTCACATTTGTACCCACCACATCTGTATTTGAGTAGGCAGAATTATAAAATGTGAAATACACATTTAAAAAAATACTTTTGAAAGTGTTCCAAAGCAGTTCTAGTTCACTGGAGATGATGGATATTCATTAAAGAAGTCAGGTAAATATTCTTACTGTCTTTCCATTAAAACCATCATATATCCATGTTGATATCATATGTCCCTCTGTATGATTTTATGTTTTGAAACCAAAAGATCTGAACAATTTTTGTTCTAATGCTTGCATGAACATAGTCCCAGTCCCATCATTTCACAGTAAATAGATAGGGGAAAAGTGGAAGCAATGACAGATTTTATTTTCTTGGGCTGCAAAATCACTGTGGACAGTGACTGCCACCATGAAATTAAGACGCTTGCTCTTTGGAAGAAAAGCTATGACAAACCTAGACAGTGTGTGACAAAGCAGAGACATCATTTTGCTGACAAAGATCCATGTTGTCAAAGCTATGGTTTTTCCAGTAGTCATGTACAGATGTAAGGATTGGACCATAAAGAAGGCTAAGTGCCAAAGAGTTGATGCTTTCGAATTGTGGTGCTGGAGAAGACTCTTGAGAGTCCCTTGGACAGTAGGGAGATCAAACCAGTCAATTCTAAAGGAAATCAATCCTGAATATTCATTGGAAGGACTGATGCTGAAGCTCCAATACTTTGGTCATCTGATGCGAAAAGCCAGCTCATTGGAAAAAAAACTGACGCTGGGAGAGATTGAAGGCAGAAGGAGAAGGGGGTAATGGAGGATAAGATAGTTTGGATGGCATCATCAGCTCGCTGGACATGAGTCTGAACAAACTCTGGGAGATAGTGAAGAACAGCAAAGCCTGGTGTGCTGCAGTTCATGGGGTTGCAAAGAGTGGGACACAACTTAGTGACTGAACAGCAACAACAACGTAATCACAGAGTAAGTCAAATGATGGTACAGAAGCAGATGTGCCACAAGTACAAAAACATACTACATTCATAGTATAAGGCAGCACCCATCTATAGAGAACACTCAAATTCTTACTTCTCCGAATATGTATATTCCCCCAAGTTTTGATTGTTTTACACATACCATGTACCCTGATTCCATAGAGAAGAATTCCATGTACATACATTTTAAAAGAGAATATTTCTGCTCCAAAGTAGGGCTCCTTAGACTTTGAACTGTCTTGAAAACTAAACTCTTCATATTCACATGCACTGTTTTAATTATAGCAATAGGAGTGCAATAAACAGCTATACCCTAAATGGTCAAAAACTACAAACAACTTCAATTTTAAGTGAAAATGCAATGCCTGTCAAAAGCAAGACATGCACTTACAGGGCCATATGAGATCATCTAGAAGAAAAAAAAATGAAAAAAATTTGTCTTATTGCAACAGGTGAAGTTTGATAAAGGAAATATATGCTTTAAATATCTAATTAAAAGCAAGGCTAGTGTAGCAGGTCACCTTCCTTGGTAATTTGTGTGTGTGTGACTTGATGATTGATCACTCAGTCCTAATTACTCCAGGAGAACATTTTAGTTTGAAAATGAATGAGATAATCTCGAGGCAGATGATGTCCAGTCTTGCCTCAAGAAATCACTCGGCTAACTATCTTCACATTTAATTTTAAGCATATATTATAAATATCACAAAATCCAAAAAAGATGATGACTTCCTCCAAATCAGAGAGCTCACTTTTGCCAGCAAGATAGTCTTTCAGTGTAGGGCAGCAGTTAAGAGAATGCAGCACAGACCCAGACTGTTGAATTTGAAACAAGGCTCTACTCCACACAAAGGATGTGACCTTGGAAAGTTAGTTAACCAACAGGTGTCTCAGTTTTCTCCTAAGATTATCTGAACATCTTCCTTCCATTCCAACAACAGGCAGACATCCTAGTGTGGGGGCGGCTCTCCTCTGAGAAAACAGAACCACTGAGACATATTGTGATAGCTTTTGGTCTCTCTTTTGAGCTACCTTCCTTACATTCTGGGAAACAAAGGTCTTTACATCTTTGTCCTCTCCTCTTTGACTGAAACTTATTGAATACACATTTTAAAAATTGAGGTGTCATGCATATACCATAAAACCCACCGTTTTAAAGTGTATAGCTCAGTGGTTCTTAGTATTTTGTGCAACCATCACCACTAAACCCAAAACCATTTCAATATCCTCCAAAATCTATTAGCCACTGGGAAATGAATTTCTCATTCAGCATGCATAATTTTGGGGATTTATTAGAATTACTGTTTCACCTAGTACTTCACTGTGGGAGAAAATCTTAGTGGCTCACTTCAAAGTTTATTTTCCCTTCCTTAAATTGCCCTAAAATATGGCTGTGCAGTATATAAAGACTCATGGCTCAGAGTTCTCTGCACTTAGGCATGTCTGTGTAACTAAGCCCTTACCAATGAGTTGTTAAAGGCAATACTAAATGGCAGCTTCTGGGAAAGTCCTTGTGAGCCAGCTGATTGATGCCTTTTTCTTTATTACTATCTTATTGTTTGTCCCTTCCTCTTTCCCATTTCCTAGAATGAGAATCATGGCAGGAGCTCATTTAGCATCACAACATATCCTTAAGAATGGGAGGCTAGAAGGATTTAGGAGAAAAGTAGAATAAGCTTGAGTCCCTGGTACCCCTGGTCATACTGAATTTGAAATTTCCCTCTCTAGAAAACTTCTTTTACATAAAAGAGAAGCAAATGTCTATGTTGATGCCACTACTTAGGGAGGTTTCAGTCACATATAATAAATCTGATACTAAGTGATGCAACCTTTTAGCCATATTCCCATCAGGGTCATACATTTTGAGATGCCAATAAGGTAGGATTTTTGAAAAGCTTAGGCCAATTTTTTTTTTGGTTCTTTATAATAATTATATGAAATTGGAGTTCAGCACAGGATATCACAGTTTCTAGAAACTTATTTATTTAATTTAGCTTCCTACATATATTCTCCATACACTCACTCATTTATACTTTGGGCTGTATATAATGCATGAAGATCCACAGTCCCCATAGAAATTTGGAATACTAACCAAAATAGTAAGTAGTCAAACTTTCAAACCAATCTACTAATCTGTACTTTCAAACTGGAGGCAAGCAGCTACCTCAACATACATACACTCACACTCAAACCCACTGAAGGGCAATGGAGTGTGCAAAGCCATAACTCTATGTGGGAATCTAACTGCAAACTATATATATATAGTGTGTGTGTGTGTGTGTATATATATATATATAAAAAACTATAATTTTAGTTTGCAGTTATATATATATATATATATACACACACACACACACACACACACACACACACACACACACACACACACACACACATATGTATGAAGCCTGCCAGGCTCCTCTGTCCATAGAATTTTTCAGGCAAGAATACTGGAGTGGGTTGCCATTTCCTACTCCAAGGGACCTTCTGGACCCAGAGATCAAACCTTCATCTGCTGCATTGGCAGGTGGAATCATTACCACTGTGCCACCTGGGAAGCCAGTCCTTAGACTAGTGTGTTGAATATAGTAGGTGCTCAGAAATTGTTGGTGAAATGAATCAGTATTCTTCATATGTGGATTGTTTCAATCATTTAAGTAACAGATCAGTTTTGTGACCTTGGGTAAATTCCTTTTCATTTTCATTTATTCATCTGTTGGGGTGGGGTGGGATTAATACCTATCTCAGAAAGGATTAATACCTATCTCATTAATCCTTTCTTCCAAGGATTAATGAGATAGGTATACAAAGCGACTTAGGCAGTATCTGGTGCAGAAGACATCGACAATACATGATGATTGGCATTCGCATTACTATTGTTACTGGTATTTTTATTGTTTTACATCATGATTACTCTGCTTATGGAGAAGGCAATGGCAACCTACTCCAGTACTCTTGCCTGGAAAATCCCATGGATGGAGGAGCCTGGTAGGCTGCAGTCCATGGGGTCACGAAGAGTCGGACACCACTGAGTGACATCACTTTTACTCTGCTTAAGAGTCTATTTTGTGTGCTGGGCAAAGTGATGTAAAACATACTGTGTTAGTCATTCAGTCGGGTCCGACTCTTTGTGACCCCATGGACTACAGCCTGCCAGGCTCTTCTGTCCATGGAATTTTCAAGGCAGTGGATAGCCACTCCCTTGTCCAGGGAACCATTCCGACCCAGGGATCAAATCTGAGTCTCCTGCATTGCACACAGATTCTTTGCTATATCAGCCATCAGGGAAGCCCTAGTCCTTGCTCAAAAGATTTCCAGGGTAGATGGTCTATGTATAAGAAAGATGAATGAGGATGCAAAATAAGAGAGATGCTTCAACCAATGGACAACATTCTTGGAACAGGAGCCCAGAATTAATTCCTAGTCTTATTTTTTGACTCCCTGTGCTCCACTACACTTTTGGCCAAATCCTTACTTCCCTATTCCTCTACTCCCTTCTTAGTTCTTCCATCATATCCTATTTTCTGAGATCTCATGATTTCCTGTTTGTTTCCCCAGACTTGCATTCATACTCCACTCTTGGCAGATAGGGATGATCTGCAAATTAAGAGTCTGGTAAGGAACTGTCCTGAAGCTTGAGCCAAGGACTCGCCACATCTGTTTAGTGTCCTTTGGGCAGCCCAAGAAGACAGGGCACTGACTGCTTCCATGATCTAGGACAGTGAGTCCTGTAGGAGTTCAGAGAGCAAGCTTCCTGGAGCAGGGGGAAGAGGGTTGGTTTAATATATGAAGGTCTAGTAAAGAGGGGAGGAGGATATTCTAGGAATAAGATGCCCTAGGAGCAAAACACTGAACTGATCATTTGATATAGGAACAAAGTATGGTCTGAGTAAGCTGGAGTGAAGAAAGTCTAAATGGATGTCATCAGAAACAAGTTAGAATTAAGTACATGCCACACTAAGGGTTTTTGACATTAAACTCTGTTTGAGGAACTGGACTTTCCCAGAACATATAATTAGCTTTGACATACAAGTGCTCATTATGTGAAAGGCAAAGTGAACTTTAGGGATATTATGTTTGTGAAAGTTAATGGAGAATGAATGGGCAGTCAGTAATTGTGAAGAACTGGAAGGAAAGTGAGTCTACAATGGGAAGATCTGACTCCAGAAATACATAATTGGTTTTTCCATAAAAAATGACTTGAGTAGAGTCAAAAAAGATTCAAATCAAATCAAAAAGAAACTGCAGTGGTAGCAGCCTAGAGTCAGTGCCCTAGGACGTACACCTCGCTGTCCACGCAAGGCAGTTTGTGCTGTGTTCTGTGCACACCCTTGCAAGCAAAGGCACCGTGAGACTTCCAGCGTATGAGTTGAATGGATCGCAGCAGTTACCATTGCCGCTGGGACAGCTGCAACTGGTTATCCAGCTTACAAAAGATTTTATGTTAAAGATCATCACAACAAATCTATGGTAAACCCTCACATCCAGAAAGACAACCCCAAGGTAGTACATGCTTTTGACATGGAGGATTTGGGAGATAAAGCAGTGTATTGCCATTCTTGGAGGTTCAAAAAATTTCCTCTCTGTGATGGATCTCACACAAAACACAATGAAGAAACTGGAGACAACATGGGACCTCTGACCAACAGGGGCTCTGTATCAACCTAGAGGGGAGGGATGCGGAGGGAGAGGGGAGGGAGGTTCAAGACGGAGGGGATATATGTATACCTATGACTGATTCATGTTGATGTTCGACAGAAAACAAAATTCTATAAAGCAATTATCCTTCAATTAAAACATAAATAAAATTTTAAAAAAGAATAAAGACACTTAAATGGACATTTTTGATGCTGAAAACCAACTTGTCATGATTTTTCCTGACTGTTTAATTAGAATTACTACCATTTCCGTCTAATTTACCTCCCCTGGGTGCTAGAGGTGGTATATTGAAATTATAGCTTTCATATTCAAGGCCTTTGCCTTACATGTTGAACCACTGTGGTGCACATTAATGTTGAAACAAAAAAGGAAAAAAAAACTGTTAAGGAATTTGAAGTTTCCATTAAATATCTAATTTGAAACATAATATCTAAGGCTGCAGAATCATTCAGAGCATGTTTAGTTTAAAGGTCAGGAAGGACCAAATAATGCCATTTGCAGCAACAGGGATGCAACCAGAACCGATCATACTAAATGAAGGAAGTCACAAAGATAAACACCATCTCACTTATACATGGAAGCGAAAATATGACACAAATGAACCTATCTGGGAAATAGAAACAATCATGAAAAGAGAGAACAGAGTAGTTACTGCCACGGGGGAGGGCGTTAGAGAAGGGAGGGAGTGGGAGGCTGGGGTTAGTAGATGTAAGTTTTCATATATAGCATAGTTAAACACAGTTAAACAACACGGTCTTACACTATGGCACGGAGAACTATCTTTAATATCCTATAATAAGCCATAATGGAAAAGAACAAATATGAAAAACAAATAATGTATAAATATGTAAACTAAATTACTTTGTTGAAAGCAGTAATTAACACAACATTGTAAATCAATTATATTTCAATAAAAAAAATAAAATGTTAGGAAAGCAAGATTCAGAAAGTTACATGACTTGCCTGAAGTCTTATTGTCAGTTGGAAATAAAGCCTCAAACCAACAACACAACCACTTCTCAGGTTTTCGTCTCCATAAGCGACACTTGTACATTGAATGCCACGTTTTTAGTTTTGATAAAGCAATTTAATTGTAGATAAAGTTATTTTCTCTTGGCAAAAGTTACATACATATACTGAAGTAATACATACAATAATTTTTTTCTTTAAGTAGTCATTCTCCTCTTTGTCAATATCAAGTCAAAATCAAATAATACAAAGGAATAATAAAATGTGCTCCTTTTCAAAACTTTTCACCAAGTAATTATGCTGGTTTTTTTAAACTGAAGTATAGTTGATGTATAATCATGTGTACAATATAGGGATTCATACTTTTTAAAAGTTATAATCCATCTATAGTGATTATAAATATTGGCTAGCTTTATTGGCTATATTTTTCATATTGTACAATATATTCTTAGAGCTTATTTAATACCTAATAAAATACCACTCCCTCCCTTCTCTATACCTAATAGTTGGTACCTCTGAATTCTCTACCCCATATTTCCCCTCCTCTCTTCCCTCTCCCCACTAGTTTGTTTTTATATCTGTGAGTTGGCTTATATATGTTCAGTAGTGTTATATTTTTTAATTCCATGTATTAATGTCATATTTTTATATTCCACATATTTGTCTTTCTCTGACACTTCACTTAGTATAAAGTCCTTCAAGTCCATCCACATTTCTGCAAATGGAAAAATTACATTATTACATTAATTTTTCTTTTATGGCCGAGTAGTATTCCACTTTGTGTGTGTGTATGTGTGTATCACATCTTCTGTATATACTCTTCTGTTGATGGACACTAAGATTGCTTCTATATCTTGGCAATTGTTAATAACACTGGTATGAATTTTGGGGTGCATGTATCTTTTTTAATTAGTGTGTGTTTTTTCCAAATATATACTCAGGAGTGGAACTGCTGGGTCATATGGTTGTTTTACAGCTTTATTTTTAGCTTTTTGAACAAAAATATGACATTATTATTTTTTACCTATAAGTTACTATAACAAAGACAAAATGGTATACAGGATTTTAAAATCAACATTTAGAGATTACATCTATTCAATAATATTACGTTGTAAGTGATGTTTTAAGGTTTTGCTTCAACTGGCCAACCTAATTAAGGACTGTTTAAAGGTCTACATTTTTACCTACTCTGAAACAGAACCTACTCCAAAAAAAAAAAAAAAGGTCTATTTATATCAGAAAATTTAAAAAAAGAACCTCTAAGAGGATGTGCTACATCAAAGTGACATTTTGCCCCTACATACAACCCACAGTATCCTCTCATAGCTTCTTAAATTCAGGTAAAAGAATTTGTATTCTTATTCACATAATTCCATTAGATTGTCTTCTAACCTCCCAGAAACTACTCAGCACCACCCTATGCAGACATCTAGTGAAGAAAGACCTAGTCCAGCTGCCAGAGGAGTCAGTAATCACTCCTCTCTACTTGCCTTCAGCTACTGATGGACTGACGCTTTCCACGCGGCACTAGTAGCAAAGAACCTGCCTGCCAATGCAGGAGACCTAAGAGATGCAGGTTCGATCCCTGGATCAGGAAGATCCCCTGGAGGAGGGCATGGAAACCCACTCCAGTATTCTTGCCTGGAGAATCCGGAGGACAGAGGAACCTGGCAGGTTATAGCCCATAGCGTCGCAGAGAGTCAGACATGACTGAAATGGCTTAGCATGTACACACATCGGCACTGATGGGCCACGCATCTACACACAACGAAGTCAAAAATGGCATATTAATAAAGATAGGCATTTACACCCAGTACACATGCTGATAGCTTGAGCGGTAACTTATAAACAGTTAAGGAACTCCTTTAAAAGTGATTTGTCTTTCCATGAGATGAATTAGCTCTTTATATTAAGGAAGCAATAAATTATTCTTTGGTGCCCCAAGTGATTTTCTGAGGTGTAATTTACATTACAGCCCATAGAGTTAGTTTAAGCTTACTAGGAAAGTTCTGATGTTAAGCAGCAAACAGTCAGCTCCTCACATTTATAACTTTCACTAAAGATAATTAATATTTAAAGTATGTTAGCTTACTTTAGGATAACTATAAGTGGAGACTACCCCAGAAATTTGAATACTAGCTTACAGGAATAAAGCTGAATTCATGCCTAGAATATTTAATATTGAAATTTCACCATTCCTGGCAAAGACTTTTGGGGAACAAGCTTACAGTATGAAACTTGAAAATGTGCACAAAAAGAGTCCTAAATTTCATACGTGTAATTTATGTATTTCTGAAATGATGTTAAATCTTTAAAAGAGAATTATGCTTTATTTAATTTCAGAGGTTGTTTGATCTTAAAAATCTACTCTTTAAAATTGAGGTTGTTTGATCTTAAAAATCTATTCTTTAAAAAAAGATTTAGGATTTTTAGTGCTTCACATTTATTTGGGTGTCTTTTAGATAATTCATCTTGTTAGCTATTTGTTGTTTGGAGGTAATGACAGAATCCTAGCAAATGGAGGACAACTCAGCAAGGAGGAACTGTATAAGCTATATGTAAGTTAGAAATGGATATAGAAAAAAAACCTTTTTCTTAAATGATAATGGTTTTTTCAGTTAATTCCAAAGGTCAAGTGTGAAAAAGTAGTCCCTCTCCTTAAATGCCGAGATTCATCATCTTGACATTATTTACTAGCGTTGCAGTTCATGAACTGATAGGAGGCCCCGTGGTCTTGCGGTCTCTTGTCCTACATCTGACTACTCTTTAATTATATTATGAGGCAAAAATGTGAATAGTGTGCATATTAAATCCTGGGTGCCAAGCTTTGTCACTTTATGTTTCAATGATTTGTCAGTTCAACCACTGCTAATAAAAACAGCATTTATTTTGTGCTGATTATTTGCCAAATATTATCCTGAAGGTTTTATTATGCATGTACTTATAAATACTTGAACCATAAAAAATTGCAGTGAATAATAAAATAAACTTTTCTGTAAACCACTAGCTATTTAAATACATATTACCATTTTACCATATATTTTTAAATAAAATATTTAAGATAAAGTAAGCTACGCACACCTTCCCAACCCAATTCTTCTCTCTCTGTCCAGAGGGCCACAAACATTACAAGGCTGAAGCATATCTTTCCCACCTCTGTTTTTGTCTATAACTGTTTTCTCCATACACTATCTAATAAATATTTATGTAATATTAAAATTGATATAGACTGCATCCATGAAATTGAGACGCTTGCTCCTTGGAAAGAAAGCTATGACAAACCTAGACAGTGTATTAAAAAGCAAAGACATCACTCTCCCAACAAATGTCCACATAGTGAAAGCTATGGTTTTCCCACTAGTCATATATGGATATAAGAGTAAGACCATAAAGAAGGCTGAGTGCCAAAGAATTGATACTTTCAAATTTTGGTGCTGGAGAAGACTGTTGAGAGTCCCGTGGACTGCAAAGAGATCCAACTAGTCTATCCTAAAGGAGATCAGTCCTGGGTGTTCACTGGAAGGACTGATGCTAAAGCTGAAGCTCCAATACTTTGGCTACCTGATGTGAAAAGCCAATTCACTGGAAAAGACCCTGATGCTGGGAAAGATTGAAGGCAAAAAGAAAGAGGGCAACAGAGGATGAGACTGTTGGATGGCATCACCAACTCAATGGACATGAATTTGAGTACACTGTGAGAGATAATGAAGGACAGGGTAGTCTGGTGTGCTGCAGTCCATGAGTTTGCAAAGAGTTGGACTTGACTTGGTGACCAAACAACAAAGTAGTATCATATTACACAGTGGTCTCATCTTCCCCCACAACATTATATTTTTGAGATTTATCTATATGAATGCATGTGGAACTAGTTATCTATTTTAATTGCTTTGAAAGCATTTTATTATAAGAATAAACCACAAGATATTTACCCATTTACCTTCTGATGGATATTTAAGATTTTCTATCAACTTTAGGCTATAATATTCAATACTATATTAAACATATCTGTGTTTCTCCAGGGTAGATTCCTAAAGGGAAATCGGTGAGAAGCAACACGTGTTCATATTCAACTTTATAGACATTGGCAAGTTACTCTTTAAAATAGCTACACCAATTTATACCCCAACAGCAATATAGGAGTATTTCTTATTACTTCTTCCTCACTGACAGTGCCTTTGACAGTTCTTTTGTTGTTGTTGTTTTTTTTTTTTCAATCCAATGGGTATCAAATGCCATGTCCTTGTTATTTTAATTTGTAAATCATTGATGACTAATATGGTTGAACACATATTTAGTGAGTATTAGTTATTTATATCTCTTTCTGATGATCCTTGCTTTTTTGTCCCCCCACTGGACTGTCTTTTTAAATATAAATTCTAGGAGTTCTTTATATATTACAGGTATTACTTTTTGCCCGTTATATACATTGCAAAAAATGTTTTCCAACTTGTGTCATCTTTTCATTGCCCGTAAATTTTTAGACATTAAACACTTAACTACATATTAAATTTTAATCTAATTTAAAGTATCAATATTTTCTTTTACAGGTTGGGCTCTTTATGTCTTAAGAGAATCTTCCAACTGTGAAGTCATAAATAAATTCTACATTTTCATTTATAAGTTTTAAAGTCCTAGTGAATATTTATTGATTAATACATCTTTTTCCAATTATTTGTAATACTTCTGTTATATGTGTGTGTCTATAGGATTCTTAGTCATCTATGTTGGTCTGTTTGCCTATGTTCTAAAATCACACTGTTTTAGTTTTAATAGCTTTGTTGTGAGTCTTCATATCAGTAGGGCATGTCTCCATCTCTTTTCTTTTTCAAAAGTACTCTGCTTATACTAGATATATTTATTAATCTGTGGGGAATTTGGAATCTTTGTGATATAAAGACTTCCCATTCATAAACACTGCATATCTCTTCATTTATTTGTCTTTTTATATCACTCAGTAAAGGTTTATAACTTTATCCTGAGAAATTTTGATCACAGAAATTATATACTACGGTGTAATGAAAAGGGGCTATTAACGTGGAAACTCAACCAAGTGAAGAGAAAGCCCATCCATCATGCATGCACACAATTAACCTCAATGTTTTCTACAGAATCCATGGACACACAGTAGTCGCTGATGATTCAGTTAGTTGTTTAAGGCAAAAGACTCACTGGCCTCCTTGGTTCAGTTCAGTTCAATTCAGTCGCTTAGTCATGTCCAACTCTTTGCGATCGCATGAATTGCAGCACACCAGCCCCCCCCGTCCATCACCAACTCCTGGAGTTCACCCAAACTCATGTGCGTCGAGTCGGTGATGCTATCCAGCCATCTCATCCTCTGTCATCCCCTTCCCCTACTGCCCCCAATCCCTCCCAGCATCAGGGTCTTTTTTCAACGAGTCAACTCTTCGCATGAGGTGGCCAAAGTATTGGAGTTTCAGCCTCAACATCAGTCCTTCCAATGAACACTAGGACTGGTCTCCTTTAGGATGGACTGGTTGGATCTCCTTGCAGTCCAAGGGACTCTCAAGAGTCTTCTCCAACACCACAGTTCAAAAGCATCAATTCTTCGGTGCTCAGCTTTCTTCACAGTCCAACTCTCACATCCATACATGACCACTGGAAAAACCATAGCCTTGACTAAATGGACCTTTGTTGACAAAGTAATGGCTCTGCTTTTGAATATGCTGTCTAGGTTGGTCATCACTTACCTTTCAAGAAGTAAGTGTCTTTTAATTTCATGGCTGCAGTCACCATCTGCAGTGATTTTGGAGCCCAAAAAAATAAAGTCTGACACTGTTTCCCAATCTATTTCCCATGAAGTGATGGGACCAGATGCCATGATCTTCGTTTTCTGAATGTTGAGCTTTAAGCCAACTTTTTCACTCTCCTCTTTCACTTTCATCAAGAGGCTTTTAGTTCCTCTACTTTGGTTTTAGGAAAGGCAGAGGAACCAGAGATCAAATTTCCAACATCCCCTGGATCATGGAAAAAGCAAGAGAGTTCCAGAAAAACATCTATTTCTGCTTTATTGACTATGCCAAAGCCTTTGACTGTGTGGATCACAATAAACTGTGGAAAATTCTGAAAGAGATGGGAATCCCAGACCACCTGACCTGCCTCTTGAGAAACCTATATGCAGGTCAAGAAGCAACAGTTAGAACTGGACATGGAACAACAGATTGGTTACAAATAGGAAAAGGAGTACGTCAAGGCTGTATATTGTCACCCTGCTTATTTAACTTCTATGCAGAATACATCATGAGAAACGCTGGGCTGGAAGAAGCACAAGCTGGAATCAAGATTTCTGGGAGAAATATCAATAACCTCAGATATGCAGATGACACCACTCTTATGGCCTCCTTGGTAGCTGCCAGCTAATCAGCAAGAAATGAAAAGCACAGCTTGCTACTGCAGACAACCAGTGTTATTTATTCTCCCTCTCCCTCTTTTTTCTTATTTAAATTGTTTTGCCTTTGGGTACAATCAATTATTGGTTTCATTGGCTTTGTCTATATACTAGGAAAGAACATGCTACAAATGAACTGTTTATCATTGAGTTATTCATTGATACTCTTATTCATATTTTGTACCTATTTCAGTTCTTAGAGTTTTATTACAAGTATAAGTAGTATCTTTCAAGAATTACATTCCTGATTGGTTATTACTACTGTAAGATGGAGCTACTGTTCCCTCTCTTGAGTTGTTCTGAGGAATCTGTTATCAATACCTTAGTAAAGTGTTTGGTGTGCATTTGGTCTTCTGTAAGCTTTCTCTTTTTCATAGAAAATGTAGAAATATCATAGGTTATTAGTTTAGAATACAAAAAAAATCAGAAAATGTGCAGTTATGTAAAATATTCATATGGAGAACCTTAAGTATTTTTAATAGTTCATGACAGGAAGAGTCATAATGAATCAGAGAAGTCCTGCAAACACTGGCAAATAAAACCATTTAAAACCCTTACACAGTGACATATTACACATACTTTGCAGGGTGTTCTGATTTTTCTTTTGTGATGTCTTATTACATAACTCAAAGTAGCAAAGGTACTAAAACTAAATCCAATCTTTCTATCTCAGCATATTTTCCCAAGAAGGAATTTTGGTAGCCAGTTCAAATAATACCTATAAGCATGACACAAACATCAAAGATGGGATTAGAATATACTTCCACTTTCAAACCATCTGGCTCCTTCAATACCACTGCACATTTCTCCTTTCCATATAATTAGTTAAGAAAAAACTATGGTGGTCACTAAATACAAGGCTTTATGAAGCCAGAAGTAACTTTGAGCACAAGGAGTTTTGAGCACATGTGCAAGGGGACAAATAGATCAAACTTTTGTTTGGAGAAAAGGTAAGACTGTGCTGAATGAATGCAGGTGAGAAGACGCTCAACAGAGAGCAATAAAGTGAGTCACTCTTAGTAACTTGCTTGCTCTTGACATATTTCTACTTCCTGGAATTTATGTCCACTAAATACTCTGAAATAGTAGCCAGCTTAGAAATATAATTAAGAAATTATTATCGTCAGACCTTAGCAGTTGAATTCTCATGTTTCGTCTCCCTTGGCAGAGTTGAAAAAGAGGCTGGTAAACACCTTGAGAACATATGGGAATAATTATAGGCCATTTTATCTAAGTGTTGAACTAATTTTTTAGTTCATAGAAATGAAACTTGTGCTCCTACACTCCCTTCCCCAGCCAGTCTTCCCAAGTGAGGAAGAAGAAATAAGTTAAATTAAAGCAGAACTGTTTTTAAATAAACTGCTTTTTTTTGTGGTTTTAGCTGAGCTTCAGAAAATTACTGACATGACCTTAAAAACAATCTCCATCTTTTCACACAGTCTTTAAAGATAGGAGTTTCTCTAAATCGTCTCTTGAAAGTTCACCTCTATTCTACAAATGACACCTCTATTTTACCAGTCATGAAAAGGAACATGGTATCCTCAATTGGAATACATTATGATTTATTTTATAATAAATTATTTAAATAACTTTTCTTCTATACCAAGGGAGAGCAGCGGCTTAAATAACGTTCTGTGAACTACAGATCTACAAGCAAGCAAGGTTTGCACTGACTACATACTGAAGAAAATTTCATTCTGTAGTGAATTTCATGTTAATTTTTATCCTGACTTTGTTGTATACAGCTGACAATGCAAACCTATACGATCTGTATCTTGACTATTCTGATAATGACTAACAGCCTTTGACAAACAAGCTCTTTCTGCATACAACACAAATCACATACACTCAGACTTTCAGGCTAAGATTAGAAGTTTGGTCACCTGCCATGGATTCTAGAAGAACGCCTCACTTATATTGCTTTTCCAAGGGTGGTGAATGGAATTCACCCTCTTACAGAAAGCTAACAGAAAAGTTTTTCGAATGCAACGTGAAAATAAACTCATGACAAAAGCCCTAGTTGAGGAGGAATTGACAAAGTGTCACTTAAAAGTCAAAAAGTGACCCCCCAAAATTAGGCTTTTACGTGAAAGAGTTCCACAAACAAGTGGTAAGTGAGGTTGTTCTGGTTTTCAAAAGTTATTTGAAAGGGTAAAGAAATAGTATGAACAAAGAAAAATTACAGACCTAAAAAAGATGGGAATAATTTTACCCAGAAGTATGACAAGCTGTTTGGCACAGTTAATTCTACTTCCAAAATGTTAGACATGTTGGGGATACATTTGTTACTTCCACAACTATAAAGTCTAGTAGGCAAACATCCTCAAATTCACATTCTTTATTATAAACCCATACAATGGCTTGAAAGGACCACATGGAAGATAATTCCAAACAGTTTTTCATCACCTCATTAAAACCTGAAATCTTTCATACCATTTTAACAATAATCACTTTGCATTTAGAAAGATTTTCATGTATAAAGCTTTTTTCACCTGTATTCTGTGATAGAATTCTTACAGTGTTTTTGATATAAAAATGTTAACCACAGGGCAATAGGGAATGGTAGTGGTGTTTTTTTTCCATCAACAAATACTTAACACAACTAATTTATCATATCACTTATCATATACAAGAGCTGGGGAGATCCCAAGAAGGTGAGAATCTACATGGGTCCTGGCCGCAAGGAACAGAAATACTAACCTAGCAGGAAAGATAAAATAAGTGTATAAATGTCAATGGGTTACTAGGGAGGATTTACCTGAAAACAGAATTGTACAAACAGATTATGTTGTGAAACCACTTTTTCTCTCTCACCCACTGCCTTTGTGAAGTGGTTTTGGTGACCCAGGAAGCTGTCCTGTTCATGACTCTCCCATTTTCCTTCCTTCCAATGAGCAGAAACTCATATAAAAGAGGCACAAAAGGAGTTTCACTTTTCTGGCTACAAGTACAAGTAACAACTCATGTTTGAACTCTTCCCTTTAAACAAACACAGAGATTATGGTGATTCATCTTTCCATGTCTATTTGGAAAATAAAGTGACACTTTAAAAGTTTTATAGCCTGTGGGCCAAATGAAGTTCTCAGATAGAGAGACACACCCTCTGAAGAAATTGTTAGAATTTCATAAACTTATTAGGAGGCTGAAGTAGCTTCTGGTATTCAGGAAGCTTTGCCTTTTCCTTTTCCCTCACATGTTCTTGTACAACTCCAGTTCTGATCATTTGTGTTGGTCAGTAATTTCTCTTTCAGCTTAAATGCTTCTACGCACTCAACTACTTGTGACCTCAGTAAATTTGAGGAAATTTGGCAGCATGCAGTTTTCAGTTCAATTCAGTTCAGTAGCTCAGTCATGTCCAACTCTTTGCGACCCCATGAATCCCAGCACGCCAGGCCTCCCTGTCCATCACCAACTCCTGGAGTTCACTCAGACTCACGTCCATTGAGTCAGTGATGCCATCCAGCCATCTCACCCTCTGTGGTCCCCCTTTCCTCCTGCCTCCAATCCCTCCCAGCATCAGAGTCTTTTCCAACGAGTCAACTCTTCGCATGAGGTAGCCAAAGTACTGGAGTTTCAGCTTTAGCACCATTCCTTCCAAAAAACACCCAGGGCTGATCTCCTTTAGGATGGACTGGTGGATCTCCTTGCAGTCCAAGGGACTCTCAAGAGTCTTCTTCAATACCACATTTCAAAAGTATCAATTCTTTGGCGCTCAGCTTTCTTCACAGTCCAACTCTCACATCCATACATGACCACTGGAAAAACCATAGCCTTGACTAGATGGACCTTTTTTGGCAAAGTAATCTCTCTGCTTTTCAATATGCTGTCTAGATTGGTCATAACTTTCCTTCCAAGGAGTAAGCATCTTTTAATTTCATGGCTGCAATCACCATCTGCAGTGATTTTGGAGCCCCCCAAAATAAAGTCTGACACTGTTTCCACTGTTTCCCCATCTATTTGCCATGAAATGATGGGACCAGATGCCACGATCTTAGTTTCCTGAATGTTGCGCTTTAAGCCAACTTTTTGATTCTCCTCTTTCATTTTCATCAAGAGGCTTTTTAGTTCCTCTTCACTTTCTGCTATAAGGGTGGTGTCATCTGCATATCTGAGGTTATTGATATTTCTCCCAGCAATCTTGATTCCAGCCTGTGCTTCTTCCAGCCCAGCATTTCTCATGATGTACTCCGCATAGAAGTTAAATAAGCAGGGTGACAATATACAGCCTTGACATACTCCTTTTCCTATTTGGAACCAGTCTGTTGTTCCATGTCCAGTTCTAACTGTTGCTTCCTGACCTGCATATAGGTTTCTCAAGAGGCAGGTCAGATCAATGTAATACTATGTAATAATAATGTTTGGGACAGCTTCAATGCTTGCCAAATGACAAACATTGTTTTTAGTGGCCCCACTTAGATAATTCCATTATGTTCATAATTAGCTCATATTATTCAATTTCCTTTATGGTATAAATTATGTAATAATTAGACTTACACAGGAAGTTTGCATAGAGTATCCACATAGCAGCACTTTCTAGGACTTTTGCATAAACCAAGTCCAAAATGAGCTAACTACTTCAGACACTGAATGACATCAAATGGGACAAAATTAAAATGTAATTACAAGATAACATTCATTAAAGAAATCATAAAATTTTGCTGGCAGTGTGTGTGTCCCATAGTAGATCACCAAGAAAGCTTTGAGCAAACAGTTAAAGTTCAAAAGGCAGCCTCTGCATTTGCAGAGTTTAATATACATATGTAAATAAAATAGATTACATGAAACATTTGAAAATAAATGACAGTACACTTGGGAAATTTCAGTACCATTCCTGCCCACTCTGAGAGAGGCTGGGACCTAGGACCCTTTGCTGCAATGCTTGTACCTGGACAAAAGTCTCCTAGAGCAACAAAATGCAAACACACTATAAGGGACTGAAAATAACTAACATACATGCACAATTGGAGCAAATCTGGACGAGAAACAAAAAGACCAAAAAGCTCAACTGCCCCTTCTGAGGAGCCGGGAGCAAAAGCAGGGGGTCGGGAACACGAGCAGGTTACTGCGCATGTCCCCTGCACACACTAGCAGCTAAGGGGTAGGGAAACTACCGAGGACTCTCCTCGGGTCCAACCCCTGGACACACCCGGTCCCTTACCCTACATAAGGGACCAGCTCGTGCCCCGCCCCCGCCCCAGTGAGCAAGCCAGCAAGGGAACCTGTTGCTTGTTCCCATTCCCCCTTGCTACAGCAAGGGCCCCATTAAAGCCTTGCCTGAATTTCTTGTTCAGACTCTGATCAATTTCTATTGATTAAGGAGGCCAAGAACCCTGGTAGCTAACAGCTTGGGCACAAACTTTGAAAAGAATGTAAATGTCCATCACAGAGAAGGTGGACATGACAAAAACAGTAAAGATGGCCTGTGAGTGACCACTGGGAGATTTAATTTACTCGGTGTCTAGAAGAGAAGTTGATGAGATATATATGCCAAAACACCTTCTTGAGAGAGGACCATAAGAACACAGGGTAGAGGAGGTGTAATTTTTTTGGAGGTATTCTTACACATTATCTTCTGGGATCCTACCATTTTATGACCGGACAAGAAATCCACTGACTTATTGTTCATACATCATCCTCTAATTTTAATATACTTCTGAGTACAAGGTCATCACCACGAAGAGCCACATTTTGAACTTTTAGAAGTTATCTATCCCATTCTCACCCCAAGTACAACTTACAAATCACGGCTTGATTTGCAAAAAGAGAGGAATTTACATCGTGACATCTCCAGTCAACTCTATCCCTTGCTTTCCTTTGAGAGCTCATTTTTTAAGACTTTCATTTTTCTCCCCAAACCACCAACAGACGAAACAAATTTTCATAAAATAAATACGACTAACACTTTGAAGTAAAGATATCCACAAAGAAGCCAGGATTGGAAGATGGTGGCATTGCTAGTGACCCATACCACAATTTGGGCTTTACATATCAATTTCTTTTTTGTCTTTACTCATTTAAATCATTTCAAGTTCAGACTCACTGGCAAAACATCAGTTATTTTCATGTGACTCCTCTACATGCTGCCCCATACAAACTTCACCATTCCAGTAAAATGTTTGAAGGTCATCAGACACAGGAAAAGTGAGAAAGTTACCCCAGGCAGTCTGTCCACTCCCCTGTCACTCTGTCTCCCTCCCCTGCCAACGGATATGAGAAAATACCATCCAAACCTCTTTAGATTTGCGAAAACCAACCACCACCACGAGGCAGAATTAGCAACTGAACTTTTGTGCTTCTAAGAATAAATAGAAGAGGCACTGTACCGGGTCTTCAGTTTTGTGACTATTCAAGAGGTCAGACAGGAAATCTTCATGTAGACTCTCTCTTCGAATCAGTGTAAATTCCCTTAGGAAAACAGCCCCTTGGCTTTGGTCTCCACATACCTAGAGAGATAAGAGAGCCGAATTAAGCCTTCAGATTGAGCCCAGAGGGAGGGGCACTGAGAAATTAACCTCTTGGATTCATTTCAAGTCTGATTAGGGCAATCAGAAACGATGCACAAAAATACATATTCATGTGAGAGCCACTAGAACATTCTGGCATGTGGCTCGTGGGATGGATGCCAGGAAAGTCTCCTGCTAAGTTGGCACATCTTAATTGACTGGCGTACAATGTCAAAATTTAGTGATTTTAAGTTATCTTTGAGGCCAAGTCAAGCATAGTCAGGCTCCTAGATTTAGTCCATTGGAATATCCATCTGTATGCCTCACAATAGGGGTCTTGTACCCACAGGGATCCATCCCTAGTCTTCTCTGAGCGTCTAGGTAGATCCTGATGTCCTGCAAACAACTGGCAGGGGTATAGCAGCTGGCCTGCACCCACATCAGACTTCCTGAATTATTCCAGGACTTAATAGAACCAGATGCATTTAGCTACTCTGGTGGGAGGCACTGGAGAATTTTTATCTAGAGCTTATCACATACCAGGTTCTTTACACGTGTTATCTGGCACCAGCCCCAGGAGGTGTCTGTTATTAGCCACGCTTTACAAATTAGGAACTGGAGGCAAAAGGGTTTTAGGAGTTTGCCAATTTGGTAAGTGCTGACACCAGCACTCAAATACAAGGCTGAATCTAAAACCCTTTTGTGTTCACTATCTCATTTTACTACTGAGTTACTCAAACCTCCTCTGGTGAAGGACAAATTGTTAAGTAACTTCTAGAAATTCAAGGACTGGTATCTATTCACCCAGGCCTCCTACCATCTCTGTTTCTGAGCCTCAGTTTACTCATCACAAAACTGGAAAGATATCATATTACTGGATCACTGAGAGGACAGGAGATAATATATGTTAAGTACTTTGTACAAGGACTTGCATATAGTAAGGTTTTAATAAAGAACAGCCATTATTGCCATTTGGAACAACATGGACGGACCTTGGAGATTATCATACTAAGTGAAGTTAGTCAGAAACACAAATACCATAGAATATCACTTATATGTGGAATTTAAATACCACACAAATGAGCATATCTATGAAACAGAAACACATTCATACATATAGAGAGAACAGACTTAATGGCTGCCAAGGGGAAGGTGGGTAGGGAAAAGAAGGATTGGGAGATTGGGATTAGCAGATGCGAACTATTATGTATAGGATGGATAAACAACAAGGCCCTACTGTATAGCATGGGGAACTATATTCAATATCCTACAATAAACTATAATGGAAAAGGACATAAAAAAGAATATATATAACAGTCACTGTGATGTACAGCAGAAATTAAACACAACAATCTAAATTTTAAAGTAAGAGCCACTATTACCATTGAAAGCACAAGGAACAAATAAAAATCTAACCTTTTAACATACATAAAGCTCTTTGACCACATTCATAATATCTATAGATAACTGTTAAACTATCTCCATATTATTTTCATATTATTTTAACTTTTATACCTTTTCATGGTATTGGCAATATTTGTAAGGAATATATGGGTGTTCATCATATTAATTTCATATCCTTCCTGAATGTCTGCAATAGTTCATAATAAATTAAAATAATTTTAAACCTGCAGTCTTTTGGGTAGTATAATGTTTTCTATACTTTATATGTAAATGGCTTCTGTTATCACACAGTACAGTCAGTATCACTGTGGTGGACAGAATCTTGGGCCCCTCCCTCCCTTGTGTCATCTCTGTGAATACACTGCTTAACATGACAAAGGGACTTACAGATAAAATTACGTTTGTCAACTTCAAGGTAGGGTTAGTATCTTAGATTTTCCAGATGGGCCCAGTACAATCATCAGTTCAGTTCAGTTCAGTCACTCAGTCGTGTCCGACTCTTTGCTAAAAACAGAGCTTTCTCTGGACTGAGGGCAGAAGAGGAAGTCAGGGAGATTCAAAGGGTGATAAGCCAATGCTGGCTTGAAGATGGAGGGGGCCATGAGGGAAGCGTGAAAAGAAAATGAGTTCTGCCAACTATGAAGGAGCTTGGAAGAGGATCCTTGACCTGGAGAAATAAATTTTTGGCCAACACTTTGATTTTAGCCCAGTGAGACTCTAAGCAGAGAATTCAGTCATTCATGCCTTGCTAGACTTCTGACCTGCAGAAATCATGAGGTAATACTTCTGCGTTGTTTTCAGCAATCAAGTCTGTGGTAATTCATTATGGCGGCAAGAGAAATCTGATAGAATTATCAAGAGGCAGGGTGCAACGAGAGGTTATCTCATTTCCTCTCCTAGACTGTTTCGTAAGAATTAACCAGTATGATACAAGTAGAGGTAGAATCTAAAAGACTGGTCCTTGGAAATGTATCCATCTGGCTAACCTAATACCTGTTACATTTAAAATTAATTTCTCTTCGTTCTTTTCCCATCAGGGTCAACCATTTCTTGACTCTACAAGTTAAATACACTTCAAAAACCCATCTTGACTATGTAATTTCCCTGCTCAGAAGCTTGCAGGATACCCCAGCTACTGTTGGGTATAATCCAAATTCATGTCTTCGTGTTCAGGATCACTCACAGCTGTTCAAGTTCTAGATATGGGTTGGCTGCACTTGTGCAACTCCCTTTTTGGAAAAGATCAAGATTCAAATTTAAAGTAAACTAGAATTGATGTGTGTTGACTTTCTTGTTTTCAAAAAGACTAATATATGCTGATCACCAGTGAACCTCATATTTTACGAATCTTTTCTCCAAATATCATAGGCTATTTAGAATTTAACTTATTATTCAAAATGGTGACCATCTGTAGTCATGCAGTGCTATAGTTCTTAAAAGCTACAATCAGAGAAGATGAATAAACTTCACACTTTCTTTGCGAGAATTTTTTTGCCTGTGTAAGACATGTTTCTTTCATTAAACTGATTAAAGAAATAAACAGAAATGACTCAAATATCCTCCAAAGAGACAGTGAGATGTCAGATAAAAAGACTGAATATTCAATATTACAAAAATGAAAGACAATCAGCAAACACCTTGTCCGTTTGGTTTATACTTTAATTCTCAATCATAACTGTGTATTTGTTTTAGAAAGCATCTCTGCCTGTTTATTTTTCCCAAGAATGTTGACACTTTATAAGTCATACAATTCTCATCAAATGCTCAACCATCAAATACTATTATGTGATACTAGGGCAGAAGGAATTCATTAAGCTAAAATTCAATTTAATCCTGGAAAAAGATAAGAATATATGTTAGATGAATGTAATTATAACCATTTTCCCCCTACAGATATCATGTGCATATCTGTTTTAAATTTCTATTCATGAATGCTATTAGTAATTAAACAATTTAAACTACCCAAATTAACTTGGTCAACATTATGTGGTTTTGAAAATCTCTATTAACTATGGACAATATTATATATAATATAATTATATATATATAATATATATATAATATAATATATAATATATATAAAGATAAAGGAGATATATAAATATATAAAGATATATAAACATATACATTTTATACTTCTATTTCAAGCAGATTTTTAGCTTATTTAAATCCAGAGTAGTCCTTTATCTTACTGATGCTTTCATTCATTCATGTGTACACACATTTATTCAGGAATTATCTTGTGTCAAGAGCTCCACTATAGCACATATTTCCTCCTTGCAGGGCATAGCTATCTAATGAGTACACGGATGTGGTAGAGACGAGTAGATGGTCCCAAAAGCTACCATCTTCTCATCATCTTTGCACATGTCTAGAGTATAATTTCCAAGCTTCCTTTGCAGATAAGGTGATTGAGACTGAGTTTTAGCTAGTGGAAGTGATGGGTGATACCACCAGGCCCATAAAAATCTCCCTATTACCCTCCTCCATGCTCTTTTGCCTCAAGTCTGTTTAGAATGAAGAGAGCCTCAGGAAAATCTTGGAGTCCCTTATTAAAGGTCACTGAGGTTCCATTAGCTGAACAACTTCATGCAAGAAGCGAACCCATGACCTGTTCACTACCTAATATTGTAACATGAGAGGGAAGAGGAATGGAGGGAAAATAAGGATAGAAAACTAAAAGATACAAACCACTACATGTAAAATAAATAAACCACAAGGGTGGATTGTATGGCATAGAGAAATACAGCCATTACTTTATAGTAACTTAAATGGAGTATAGTCTCTGTAAGTATTGAAACACTATGTGTACACCCAAAACTAATACAGTAAGTCCTCATCATATGAATGAGTTCTGTTCCGAGAGCACTTTTGTAAGTTTTCTTTCTTCATAAATCAAACAAATAAATAAAACAAAGTTAGCCTAAGTATCTAACACAATTGACTAGACTGTGTATTACTATACTATAATAGGTTTATACTTTTCACACAAAAAACACAAAAAAACCAAACACATACAAAGAATAAAGACAACATTTTTACTCTTACAGCACAATACCTTGAAAAGTACAGTAGTATAGTACGACAGTTGGCATATAGGGGCTGGCATCGAGTGAACAGGCAAGAAGAGTTACTGACTGGAGGAGGCAGAGGAGGTGGCAGATGGAAGAGCTGAAGGATCATCAGCAACAGGAGATGGGGCAGACTGCAGTTTCACTAATGCCTGAAGTTGATGGAGCCTGATGGTGATGGTATGCACACTCTTTGAAAGTCTGCAATTTCAAGGTTAGCATGTAGGGAACTTACCATAGCATGTAGGGGACTTACCATATTATAAGATCAACTATACTTCAATAAAAAGTGCAAAAAAATAGCTAACACTCTACTGTGTTTGAACCACTATTCCTTACTAGGGGTTAATCTACCTTAACTACACAATGAAAAATTGGATTGGAACAGAATGTGTACAGTGGTACACGAATCATGAATCAAGCAGCCAGTGTCTCAGAAGTGGACTTATAAGTTTAGAGGTGTGTGCAGGTGGTCCTAAGGAAGTAAGACTGGAGATGAGGTAAAAAGTTTCAGATTACTGCAATTATTTAGATGAGAATTAATGAAGACCCTGGTGACTCAGTGGTAAAGAATTTGATTGTCAATGCAGGAGACATGGGTTTGATCCCTGGGTTGGGAAGATCCCCTGGAGAAGGAAATGGCAACCCACTCCAGTATTCTTCCCTAGGAAATCCCATGGACAGAGGAGCCTGGCAGGCTACAGCCCATGGGGTCACAAAAGAATTGGACATGGCTTAGCAACTAAATAACAACAACAAGGGGCTGGTGGGGAAGGGAAATATCAAGATTTGGTGGCTAACTGAATGCACAACACAAGTCTCAGGTTACATCCACATTTTCTGTCTGAATTTGAGCAGAAGAGCACAGTGGATAGTAGCACTTTCAACAAAATAGAAAATAGAGGAAGAGAAACAAGCACATGGGTTAGATCGGAATTTTATTCCAGAGAAGTGGAGAATGAGGTGATTTGGGCAAAGAAAGCAGAGCTTCGGTCCTCAGAAAGAAATTTGTCTGGAGATAATATGTAGGGGTTGGCATCATGTGGGGAGGAGATGATACTTGGCATGAATGAGCTTGCCAAGAAAAAGTATGGAGAATGAGAAGATATGACCCTTGGGAGCACTGATTCTTAACATGGAACATGGGTCCATCTCAAATGGCCCATTTATGCCAACAGAAAATGTCAAAAAGGAGAACCCAAAATTATTACTGATTTTCATCATATTTAGGCTTCCTTTTATTGGCTTCTATGAAAATTTACTGCTGACAGCACTACAACCAACTTATGACAAATAGTTCCTTGAGAACAGAGAACGTGGCTGATTGGCCTATCAATCCCAGCCCCTGAACTCAGCTAATGTTGAATGAAACTTGAAAATTCCCAGGATAACTGAGACTTCAGAAGTCTATTTCTGATGGTCAGACCAGGTTTCTTGATTTTGGGTTTTGAAAATACTTCACATTCGATATGTCAAAATTTCCCTTGCACTTATAAGGTAGTTGCTGCTGCTACTGCTGCTAAGTTGCTTCAGTCGTGTCCGACTCTGTGTGACCCCATAGATGGCAGCCCACCAGGCTCCCCTGTCCCTGGGATTCTCCAGGCAAGAACACTGGAGTGGGTTGCCATTTCCTTCTCCAATGCATGAAAGTGAGAAGTGAAAGTGAAGTCGCTCAGTCGTGTCCGACTCTTGGCGACCCCATGGACTGCAGCCCACCAGGCTCCTCCATCCATGGGATTTTCCAGGCAAGAGTACTGGAGTGGGGTGCCATTGCCTTCTCCGATATAAGGTAGTTAGCATATCATAAAATGCTTCAAAACTGGCATCCTATAGCATGTTATGGTTCAGAAGTGTTACTTTCACAGATGGAAAAACAGAAATGTGAGAAGTAGAAGAATTTTCATTGCCAGTGGCTATGTTAGGACTAGCGACCAGAGACAATGTCTCTTAAAACTCAAGACTCTGCAAGATTCTCACTTTGTTATTCACCTAGATAAATAAGGCAAGAAACCATCATTACTAATATTCATACCTATAACAAATAATCATGCCTATCTGTTTCTATAGGATTTCTAGACTCATAAGGACTGTTCCTCAGAAAGCATGAAGATTGCTATGTGCTTGAATTTGTACCCTATGATGAAGACTGCTTCTCCAATTGCAGTCTGATTTCCTTCTTCATGGACTCCTCTTTCTACTCGTTGGCACACCAAAGTACTCCTTAGAGAATCCAGGAATGTAGACATACCAGCTCCCAGAATAGAATCTCATTAGATCCAGGAAAGCATGGAAGCAATTTATTGTTGTGGTATATGTTCTCTCTAATGGGGCTGAGCCATCAACCATGCAGAGATTTTAGGGAGGGACATAGGTAAATACAGGGAACAAGGACGTTTCCAACTAACTCTCTCTATCCCATTAGAGGGAAAAAGGAGGTAAAGGTAGTTGGAAACAGAAGTCACTGAATAGTAAGAAAAGTGTTTGCAATTGGCTTTTGGACACAGTTAGAAACTATATCTATGATGACTTTGTCTTCTATTTAAAGCTTGCTTCCATCGTAATCCAGCAGCAAACACCCCCCTTGGCTTGCCTCTCCTTTCAGTGGATCCAGAGAACACTGATTAGTATTCTGACTTGTCTGCTCACCGTTCACATGCTTGTAGTAAGAAAAGATTACCTCTCCCCACCCCCTTAGAATTTCCTACTTCTTACAAGTTTTCCCTATGAATTGTGACTAGAATTTGGAAAGTTAAAATACACAACAACTGGTTTACCTCTACATCATTCAGGAAGAGTCATCATTTCTATAGAAATTGTAATGTTGATGATGGGAGTGGATTAAGGCCAGAAGTTTTAAGTGGCTATAATGTTCTCATAACTCCAGGAGACACAGCCATTTACTAACAGGCTGAGAGAAAAGGATGTAGAAATAATAGAAGTTTAAACATACAAACATGCCCTCACATTATCATTTTATTGTTCGTCTTTCTTCATTTAGTTTTTCTGTGAAAACTTAAACGTAGCCAAACTTTTGTCCCATGGGTAGGATTCAGGTTTCTGTATTACTTACAAAGTGCAGCACTGAAAACCACACAGTTAAATCTATTTTCCTACCAAAAGGATTCTGTAAAGTATATTTATGCCCATATTTTGGTTCACAGTTTACTAAGAATTAAGATAGTGAAGCTGTAAATTCTGACCAGATTAGAATAACAATTTAAACAGCTTAAGTAGCCGGTCACTGTGTTATCTGAATACACACCTATATTTAAAAACCAGTGGGTAGTGAAACGATTGGGTCAGGCTTATGAGTTCTTGGCACAAAGGGGACACTGAAGTGTTTATTGAATGAATAACTGTATAGATACTTTCCTTGGAGCCAAAAAAATCTCTAGCTCCAGTTCTGAGAGTTGCTGCTAAGTAACAGGGAGAAATAATGAGACCTTGAAGTGAAAAAATGAAATTCGCTCAGTTGTGTCCAACTCTTTGTGACCCCATGGACTGTAGCCTACCAGACTCTGTCCATGGAATTTTCCAGGCAAGAATACTGGAGTGGATAGCCTTCTCTAGGGGATCTCCAGGGGATTCCCTTCTCTAGGGACTCTTCCTGACCCAGGGATGAAACCCAGGTCTCCTGCATTGCAGGCAGATTCTCTACTGTCTGAGTCACCAGGGAAGCCCCCAGTGAAACCTTATACTGACTCAATCAAATGTCCCCAGTGTAGCTGTGCAACCCAGTATCATTACCATCGGATCCTCAAAACTCCTCAAAGCTCCTCAGAGGCCAAGGGAAGAAAGAGAAAACATGTTCCCAAAGTGAAAGCATAAGTAACTTCTGGTTTGAAGAAAACTGAGCCAAAGAATGAATATCCTATCACTAGCCCTTAAAATATTGATATAGTTAGCTTAGACCAAAAGTTAAAATAGTCCCAGGTGAAACTTCAGGATTAAATCAATTAAGTAGATTTAAAATAAAAGTATAGATCTCTCCAACTTGGTTAAAGATCAGGTTTGGAAACAAACTGAGTTTAGTAAATTCTACATGGCAATAAAAAAGGGTCCTGGTTTTTGGAAGGAAATCAATCATTTTACAGCCTGTCTCTGGCAGGACTACTCTAATAGATTCAAATGCTATGGGGAAAAAATGCAATCTACTCTCAGTGGCTCCTTTCCATTAACCCCACTAACCTCTTGCCTGGTTGGAATATTGTAACACAGTAAGATGGGGAAATGAGTGAAGAGTAATTCAAATGTCAAGGATAGGAAAACATTATGAGCATAGAATCTTACTAAAGACATTTCCTCATTAAAATGCAGAAAAAGTATTTCAGAGGTTTATGAGAACAATGCAACAAAATATTTATAATTGTCTCCAAACTCAGAGTCACCCAATTGAAGAGGCTCCACAAGCTTATCATGCTTGAGCTCAGCAATTCTGCCTGCATACATTCACGAATTTGTACAAAGAGCAGGGAGGCAGTGCCAATGAAGAAACTGCCTTCATTGTTGAAAAGGTCCACTCTTAAAATCATCTCTTTATCTTTGAAAGTATTTTCGGTTGTCAGGTTGGGGGGGGTGGTGACTAAATCTTTTTAAACAGAGACTCTGTGAAGCCCCCTAGACCTCTATTCATACTTACTTGTACAGACAGTTTGTCTAGGAAAAGCAATAGATTCTTGAAGTAGCTTCAGGTGTCCCAGTTAAGGGCTGCCAACTATGCAAGCTGATTAGCAGAATTATACTCCCCCAAAGGAAGGGGTAAACATGATCCTGAGAAGATGGGTGAGGGAAGTTAATAAAAACATTCTTATAGCCATATTTAAGCCACTGACATTTAGATACCTGGTGTTTGGAACTTAATAATCATCTCAGGATTCTGTTTGTTCTTCGACCAACTTTAATTATTATTTCTAAGGATTGTTAAGATAATTGCTGAAAGGTTAAAGCAGAAAGACAGAGAAGGCGATGGCACCCCATTCCAGTACTCTTGCCTGGAAAATCCCAAGGATGGAGGAGCCTTATAGGCTCCAGTCCATGGGGTCGTGAAGAGTCGGACGCGACTGAGCGACTTCCCTTTCACTTTTCACTTTCATGCATTGGAGAAGGCAATGGCAACCCACTCCAGTGTTCTTGCCTGGAGAATCCCAGGGACGGGGGAGCCTGGTGGGCTGCGGTCTATGGGATCACACAGAGTCAGATACGACTGAAGTGACTTAGCAGCAAGCAAAGCAAAGCAGAAAGAAGTGAGATGGGACATGTTGGTCCAAAATGTTCAACTGAGCCTCATAATTCTTGGTACAGATGTTCCTACTTAGTTCAGATCTGATTTAGAGAAATAGCTATAATATGGTTTGAGGCAAGGTGACCAGATGTAGTTGAATTTAAAGATCTGTCCCAGAATGTCAATGAAAAGAAACTCTATTACACTAGCAAATCTTTACAGAAGGGGAGAAGTTATCCTTAAAAAATAGTCTACTTTATCTTTAAAGGAGATGGATATCGATCTCGACGAGCCACTGATTCTTTTAAAAAATAAAATTTTCAAAATGAACAATGTGGAGAAGTTTACCTTCACAGTACTAGTGGGAAAAGAAAAAGTAAAGCTAACAGAAGGAATCCCATCTGAGGCGACGCACTGTACAATACAGGCTTGATCTGTGGCTAAGCTGTGCATTTCTATCCCTTGTGAGAAACATGGGCGCTAAAACAAAAGTGCTGAGAATTTTAGAGAGCATCTTCACCAGGCTCTTATCTTTTCAGATGAGGAACATAAATTGCCTTCCTAAGTACAGGGAAGAGAAAATATGTGGGTTTTCAGATATCTCCTTTGGCATACGTAAGATGGAAAAACAGCCAAATAACTTAAGAAACTCAAATAACTTCCCTCAAATATAAAGCCAACTCTCTTCTCCCTGATTTCATTCTATTCCATTCTTCTCAAAAGGGGAACAGAGTTCAATTTCCAGAATTCAAAAGTCAATCGGCTTCAGAATACTGATGAAAGTCATGACTCAGATCTACACTTAGATAACAAAAGAAAACAGAAACAGAAAAGGCGGAATCTTCTGTGCTCTATGCCTAGGTGGGTGGGCACATAAGTATCACATCTCCTAAAGACAAGGAGAAACACACATAGTTTTCAAAGTGTGCACGTGTGTGTGTGTGTGTGTGTGTGTGTGTATGCATTCAATTTGACATTTAAATGAAACCCTCACTACTGCCAAGAACTAAGGGACAGAATTGAGCAGCTGGAGGAGAATTGAAAAAAAAAAAAAGGAAGAACATAAAGGTGTGTATAGACACATGCAGTGGTAGAAATCAACTTTTCTCACTGTTTTCTTAGTAAATGTACATATAGGTCAACATCATTACCAGGTTTTCTGAAAGAGTTGCTTGCCTAAGGGGAACTTATAGTCAGAGTACCACTCACATTCGGAATCAAGATGGAGATATTAATTAGGGCAAGATGTCTCTCTCTCTCCTTTTCATTATAGGGGACTGGAATGCAAAAGTAGGAAGTCAAGAAACACCTGGAGTAACAGGCAAATTTGGCCTTGGAATACGCAATGAAGCAGGGCAAAGACTAATAGAGTTTTGCCAAGAAAATGCACTAGTCATAACAAACACCCTCTTCCAACAACACAAGAGAAGACTCTATACGTGGACATCACCCGATGGTCAACACCGAAATAGACTGATTATATTCTTTGCAGCCAAAGATGGAGAAGCTCTATACAGTCAGCAAAAACAAGAACAGGAGCTGACTGTGGCTCAGACCATGAACTCCTTATTGCCAAATTCAGACTTAAATTGAAGAAAGTAGGGAAAACCACTAGACCATTCAGGTATGACCTAAATCAAATCCCTTATGATTATACAGGGGAAGTGAGAAATAGATTTAAGGGCCTAGATCTGATAGACAGAGTGCCTGATGAACTATGGAATGAGGTTAGTTACATTGTACAGGAGACAGAGATCAAGACCATTCCCATAGAAAAGAAATGCAAAAAAGCAAAATGGCTGTCTGGGGAGGCCTTACAAATAGCTGTGAAAAGAAGAGAAGTGAAAAGCAAAGGAGAAAAAGAAAGATATAAGCATCTGAATGCAGAGTTCCAAAGAAGAGCAAGAAGAGATAAGAAAGCCTTCTTCAGCGATCAATGCAAATAAATAGAGGAAAACAACAGAATGGGAAAGACTAGGGATCTCTTCAAGAAAATCAGAGATACCAAAGGAACATTTCATGCAAAGATGAGCTCGATAAAGGACAGAAATGGTATGGACCTAACAGAAGCAGAAGATATTAAGAAGAGGTGGCAAGAAAACACAGAAGAACTGTACAAAAAAGATCTTCACGACCCAGATAATCACAATGGTGTGATCACTCACCTAGAGCCAGACATCCTGGAATGTGAAGTCAAGTGGGCCTTAGAAAGTATCACTACGAACAAAGCTAGTGGAGGTGATGGAATTCCAGTTGAACTATTCCAAATCCTGAAAGATGATGCTGTGAAAGTGGTGCACTCAATATGCCAGCAAATGTGGAAAACTCAGCAGTGGCCACAGGACTGGAAAAGGTCAGTTTTCATTCCAATCCCAAAGAAAGGCAATGCCAAAGAATGCTCAAACTACTCCACAATTGCACTCATCTCACACGCTAGTAAAGTAATGTTCAAAATTCTCCAAGCCAGGCTTCAGCAATATGTGAGTCGTGAACTTCCAGATGTTGAAGCTGGTTTTAGAAAAGGCAGAGGAACCAGAGATCAAATTGCCAACATCCGCTGGATCATGGACAAAGCAAGGGAGTTCCAGAAAAGCATCTATTTCTGCTTTATTGACTATGCCAAAGCCTTTGACTGTGTGGATCACAATAAACTGTGGAAAATTCTGAAAGAGATGGGAATACCAGACCACGTGATCTGCCTCTTGAGAAATTTGTATGCAGGTCAGGAAGCAACAGTTAGAGCTAGACATGGAACAACAGATTGGTTCCAAATAGGAAAAGGAGTTCGTCAAGGCTGTATATTGTCACCCTGTTTATTTAACTTATATGCAGAGTACATCATGAGAAACGCTGGACTGGAAGAAACACAAGCTGGAATCAAGATTGCCGGGAGAAATATCAATAACCTCAGATATGCAGATGACACCACCCTTATGGCAGAAAGTGAAGAGGAACTCAAAAGCCTCTTGATGAAAGTGAAAGTGGAGAGTTGAAAAGTTGGCTTAAAGCTCAACATTCAGAAAATGAAGATCATGGCATCTGGTCCCACCACTTCATGGGAAATAGATGGGGAAACAGTGGAAACAGTGTCAGACTTTATTTTTCTGGGCTCCAAAATCACTACAGATGATGACTGCAGCCATGAAATTAAAAGACGCTTACTCCTTGGAAGGAAAGTTATGACCAACCAGATAGCATATTCAAAAGCAGAGACATTACTTTGCCAACAAAGGTTCGTCTAGTCAAGGCTATGGTTTTTCTTGTGGTCATGTATGGATGTGAGAGTTGGACTGTGAAGAAGACTGAGCACTGAAGAATTGATGCTTTTGAACTGTGGTGTTGGACAAGACTCTTGAGAGTCCCTTGGACTGCAAGGAGATCCAACCAGTCCATTCTGAAGGAGATCAGCCCTGGGATTTCTTTGCAAGGAATGATGCTAAAGCTGAAACCCCAGTACTTTGGCCACCTCATGTGAAGAGTTGACTCATTGGAAAAGACTCTGATGCTGGGAGGGATTGGGGGCAGGAGGAAAAGGGGACGACAGAGGATGAGATGGCTGGATGGCATCACTGACTCGATGGATGTGAGTCTGGGTGAACTCCGGGAGTTGGTGATGGACAGGGAGGCCTGGCGTGCTGCGATTCATGGGGTCGCAAAGAGTTGGACACGACTGAGCGACTGATCTGATCTGATCTGATCTGATGTCTCTCTCTCTCTCGCCTACTTTACATCAGCTCTAGACCCCGCCCCTCCTACTCCCCCGTAATCTGGCCAAACCTTTCTTAGCATTGCACCATGGTCCTAAACTCTTCCTATCCAACCTGTGTGTCTTGTTTCTCCTTCGCTGGGATAGCCCAAGTTACAGGCTGCTGGCTTTTCTGACTTCCTCTGCCTCTTCACCTATATTACCAATAATCTCTTGCTTTCTCATCCTGTGTTGGCACCTGCCCTGGGCCTAAACTAACATAGCTTCTCTTCTTCTTTTGACCCAGGTACTACTGAGCTGGACCTAATGCTTTCAATTCACCACCCCATCTGTATCAAGAAGGCCACCCAGACTCCATGATGGCAAAGAAATACTGAGAACACGTCTCTCTGCTTTCTTTAACTGAAGGCTCAGTTCCTTCTCTAAAAAACTGAGTAATAAGGATCAGAACTGGTGGATGAGTAAGAGCTCTGATTTTGACCCATGATCCTTACCCAGAATGCCTTTACCTGGCTAGAAGTTCACTGTTTTTCCAGCATTCTTCTTCCCTCAGCCCTGAAATGCAGATGTACATCAGACACCCACAGGTGGCTCAATGACTTCAATTATTAACACACACAAAAGGATCCAGGTAATAAGTTATTTTGTGGGCAAGCTAGCTTTTGTTATTTCACAAACTTTTGAGTCTGCTCTTATCCCTGGCTGGAAGTCTCACCAACATGTGTCAATATTTCAAGGAAAAAATTTTAAAAAAAAGAAAAGCTTGAGCCATGCAAATTTATTCCCCTTTATAAAATATTCAAAGCACAATTCTCTGGATAGTGCTTTAATAGCATCATTAAGGTAACTCAGATATATTTGAGTTCGCCACACCCTACTCCCACTACACACACCTCCCCATGGCCCAGTGTCTAAATAATGCAAACTTTAAAAATGGGAGAAATGTATATCAGTATTTATATCGTATATGTAACTGAAAGAACTTCAAATATTTACTCCGTATCTTAAGAAAATACCCAAGAAATGGGAAGGTTGACACTTAATGCGTTGCAAGCATTCTTAAATGTCCACTCTTTCCTCTTCACCAATTTCTGTCTTCTCAATATATTTCACACCAATGGCACTTGGTTCCTTAAAAATCTTATCTCTCAACTCCCAAGTTATTTCTGAAATTCAGTCCATGTACTTCTTGGGGAAAGAGAATTGGAATTCTGAACATATTTGTGTATTATGACTTTGTCATTGCTTTATATGAATATTAATATTTTCCTCCTATTCAAGAAGCATGATCTTTGTAAGGAAATGAAAGCACTTGATAGGCACATGTATCTTTATTTACATATGAATGTAAATGCGGGTGAGTTTCTGTGAGTAGCTGAGATGCCAATGTGACCCTAAATTGTAAGACCAAGGCATGTCTGATAGATGATGGGTCTCCCTATATGAGGGATGGAGGAACCTCCTGAGAGAGAGTTCATCCCAGCTTGGTTGGTCTAGGTCCCAGAGCCTTGGATATCAAAGAAATGAAGATGTACCCTACACTCAGGTAGAGTTAGTGGTAAAGAACATGCCTGCTAATGCAGGAGACATAAGAAATGAAGGCTTGATTCCTGGGTTGAGAAGATCCCTTGGAGGAGGGCATGGCAACCCACTCCAATATTCTTGCCTGGAGAATCCCATGTACAGAAAAGCCTAGCAAGCTGCAGTCCACAGGGTCGCAAAGAGTTGAACACAACTGAAGCAACTTCACATGCATGCACACACTCGGCGTAGTGATTCCTACTAACATGTCACTCGGTGGAGGGAGTCTGTAAGTGAAAAGCAAAAATAGTGTGGTGTTAAAACTCCTCGAGCATGGAAGCCAAGCATTTCACCAGGTGGAAGCTCTGGTTCCTCAAGATTTTGAGCATCAGTTACATGGACTAGCAAGAGTGCCCAGCAAGGACAATGACTGTACCAGGGGACACAAGAGCACCAAGAGGGGGCAGGGAGAGCCAGGAGGAAAGGAGGGGCTGTGGCAGAAGTGGTAAAAACACTGCAGGCAGCCACATGGTGCTTCCAACCTCACGGGCACGGAGGCCTTGGCAGTGAACATCACCATAAGGGCTGGAACAGGAAGTGAAGTGAAGCCAAAGTTGTACAGTCATGTCCAGCTCTTTGTGACCCCATGGACTGTACTCTGCCAGGCTCCTCAGCCCATGGAATTCTCCAGGCAAGAATACTGGAGTTGGTAGCCATTCCCTGCTTCAGGGAATCTTCCCAACCTGGGGATCGAACCCAGGTCCCCCGCACTGTAGGCAGATTCTATACCATCTGAGCCACCAAGGAAGCCCTGCTGGAACAGGAGAGGTAGTTATCAGGGCTTAGTTGTAGGCACAGCACATATGGAAGCAGCCCAAAAGAAAGAGAAGAAGGACTTGCAAAGACCTGAAAAGCCTACAGTGAAAGGTAGGGTACAAGTAAACCATATATGTCATATAAGCTAATGATATTCATGTGAATCCTTTCCATTCTTGCCTGCATTTGACTGAGTACTTTTTAGCCTCAAAACATCACCGTGAGACTATACTCTCCATGGATGAGAACCACCTGTCTTGGGTGTCACTGCATTCTAAAATCCCAGCAGTGCCTGGAACAGAATTAGGTCTATAATTACCTGAGTACTAAACTAAGAAGGTCTTTTTTTGTTACTAGTTACTAATTTCAGAATTTTTAGAGCTTGAAAAAGGCTTAGAAATCATCCAATTTAGCTCCCTCTGGAGCCCAGAGAGAAACTGACTTTCCCAAGAGCATATATTTCATGTGTCAAAATCCAGACTAAAATGTAAATTTCTGGATGCCAGTCCTGCGCCCTCTCCACCCCATGGCTCCAGAGTCCCTCTCTCCTGTTTGGGTTGTCTCCCCCAGTAGTTGGCAAGTACAGGATGTGGATGACATGGAATCATAACTGACTGCAAGCTCATCAATCAACAGTGAAATGTGGCACATTTAAACGAGACTGTGGTTAAAAATACAGTATAGGAAACAAAAGGCAAGAGAACTGTCTTCCACTCCATGTTCAACTGACCATTTAGAGTCAGTTATTAGATCCCAAACATTAAGAGAGACAACAGATGGACTTCCCTGGTCCAGTGGCTAAGAATCTATGCTCCCTGTGCAGGGGGCCTGGGTTCAGTCCGTGATTGGGAACTGGATCCCACATGCTGCAACTAAGAGCTTGAACATCGCAACTGAAAGATCATGCATGACATAGCAAAAGCTGAAGATCCTGACCCAGTGTATGTAAATAAATAATTTTTTTGAAAAGAAAGACAACTGATAAATCAACAATTCCTATAGAAAGAAAATATGACTCAGAGTATCTAGAAAGCCCATGATAATCAGCTGAATTAATTAAGAGTATTTTTCTTGACATAAAGAAGCTGTGGTACACACATACAATGGAATACTGCTGCTGCTACTGCTGCTAAGTCGCTTCAGTCGTGTCCGACCTCTGTGCGACCCCAGAGACGGCAGCCCACCAGGCTCCCCCGTCCCTGGGATTCTCCAGGCAAGAACACTGGAGTGGGTTGCCATTTCCTTCTCCGAAGCATGAAAGTGAAAAGTGAAAGTGAAGTCACTCAGTCGTGTCTGACTCTTAGCGACCCCATGGACTGCAGCCCACCAGACTCCTCCATCCATGGGATTTTCCAGGCAAGAGTACTGGAGAGGGGTGCCATTGCCTTCTCTGACAATGGAATACTACTCATCTATAAAAAGGAATGCATTTGAGTCAGTTCTAATAAGGTGGACTGACCTAGAGCCTATTATACAGAGTGAACTAAGTCAGAAAGAGAAATATAAATATTGTACACTGACGCACAAATATGGAATCTAAAAAGAAGGTACTGATGAATTTATTTTCAGGGCAGCAATAGAGAAATAGACACAGAGAACAGACCTATGGACATGGTGGGGAGGGGAGGAGGGTGAGGGTGAGATGTATGGAGAGAGTAGCATGGAAACTTACAATACCATATGTAAGATAGATGGCCAATGAGAATTTGTTCTATGACTCAGGGAAGTCAAACAGGGGGTCTGTGACAATCTAGAAGGGTGGGATGGGGAGGAAGATGGGAGGGAGCATCTTTTCTTTGGTTTCTTACCCTGGGATTTTTATTAGCCCTCAGAGAGTCAGTTCTCTGTTCTGGACAGATGATTCCCAAACTGTCTTTAAGATGTGACGGTCCCCTTCAGAGAGAAAAGTATCTTACTTGCCTCAGTCCTTCTCTCCCCCTTCCTGATGTTCTCTTCCTTCTCACCTACCTGCTCCTTACATTCTGACTTCTGTAGTAACTGCTCTTTTCTCTCAAAGATCGTCAAAGCTGGGTTTTCATCCATCTGTCCTCAGTCGTCATCCCTAATGATCATATGTTCTCTTAAAAGTCTTTCCCTCTTGTTTTCTACAATAATTTTGAATGATACTAACCCTTTGGCCATTCCTTTGGTTTCTTATTTGGTAGTTTCTCCTTCACCTTCCACCCACTAACCATAGGTAACCCCAGGGCTCTGCCCACAAGCATCTTTTCTTCTCTTTGGTTTCTTACCCTGGGATTTTTATTAGCCCTCAGAGAGTCAGCTCTCTGTTCTGGACAGATGATTCCCAAACCCATCGATGGAACCATGACTCTTAAGTGAGCATGTCCTGCATTTCCTGCATCTACAATTTGAACTGTGCCATGCCCCACCTACCTCTGCTTCACTGACCACCCTAAAGCCTTTCATTGTGTGAATCACGACAAACTGGAAAATTCTTAAAGAGATGGGAATACTAGACCACCTTACCTGCCTCCTGTGAAACTTGTTTGCAGGTCAAGAAGCAACAGTTAGAACTGGACACGGAACAACGGACTGGCTCCAAATTGGGAAAGGAGAATGTCAAGGCTGTGTATTGTCACCCTGCTCATTTCACTTATATGCAGAGTACATCATGCGAAATGCTGGGCTGGATGAAGCACAAATTGGAATCAAGATTGCCGGGAGAAATATCAATAACCTCAGATATGCAGATGACACCACCCTTCTGGCAGAAAAAAAAGAGGAACTAAAGAGCCTCTTGATGAAGGTGAAAGAGGAGAGTGAAAAAGTTGGTTTAAAACTCAACATTCAGAAAACTAAGATCATGGCATCTGGTCCCATTACTTCATGGCAAACAGATGGGGAGACAATGGAAACAATGGCAGACTTTATTTTCTTGGGATCCAGAATCACTGTAGATGGTGACTTCAACCATGAAATTAAAAGATGCTTCTGTTGAAAGGAAAGCTATGACAAACTTACTGTATTTTAAAAGCAGAGACATTACTTTGCTTGCAAAGGTCCATATAGTCAAAGCTATGGTTTTTCCAGTAGTCATGTATGGATGTGGGGGTTGGATCATAAACAGGACTGACTGAGTGTTGAAGAATCGATGCCTTTGAACCGTGGTATTATAGAAGACTCTTAAGAGTCCCTTGGACTGCAAGGAGATCAAACCAGTCAATCCTAAAAGAAATCAGTCCTGAATATTCACTGGAAGGGCTGATGCTGAAGCAGAAGCTCCAATACTTTGACCACCTGATGCAAAGCGTGGACTCATTGGAAAAGACCTTGATGCTGGGATAGATTGAGGGAAGGGGGATAAGGGGATGACAGAGGACGAGATGGTTGGATGGCATCACTGATTCAATGAACATGCGTTTGAGCAAACTGCAGGAGATGGAGAAGGACTGGAAGCCTGGTGTGCTGCAGTCCATGGGGTCACAAAAAGTCAGACATGACAGAGTGACTGAGTAACTGAAGAGCAACAACGGTCTGAAAGCCCTCCTTCCATCTCCTTGTACTGAAATTGCATCGATCCTTAAAGGCTGCTTTTTCTCTACATTTTCCCTATCCCCTCTGCTGCTGCTGCTGCTGAGTCACTTCAGTCGTGTCCGACACTGTGAGACCCCATAGACAGCAGCCCACCAGGCTCCCCCATCCCTGGGATTCTCCAGGCAAGAACACTGGAGTGGGTTGCCATTGCCTTCTCCCCCCTTTCCCTCTAAGCATGTATAATTTCTCCTCTTTGGCATCCATTGAGGTCTTGCTCTTCCAATTGAGATCTGGAGGCATGGGACCTGGATGTCTTAGCTCTTCACTTTATAGCTGTTTGATTTGGCTAAATTATGTAAGCTGAGTTTTAGGTCCTTTATATGCAAATGAGAGAGAACATTACTACTTACCTTACATAGACATCACAATGATTACATGAGTTAACATAAGTGATTTGTAAACTCAAGTGCCATACAGAGATTGGTAGTATCATTACAACCAGAGAGCTTTTTGGCAGTGTAAGCTATCAGAGTGAACATGTCAGTTACGTAGTCATGTCTGACTCTTTGTGACCCCACGGACCATAGCCCAGCAGGCTCCTCTGCCCATGGAATTCCCCAGGCAAGAATACTAGAATGGGCAGCCATTCCCTGCTCTAGGGGATCTTCCCGACCCAGGGATCAAACCTGGGTCTCCTGCATTGCAGGCAAACTCTTTACTGTCTGAGCCACCAGGGAAGCTATCAGAGTACGTCCAGTCAAATAAATTAATATTTCCATCTCCACTGACTCACTTGGCTGGAAAAACATGTGGACATTCCAATATAAACAGGATTGGGGAGGGGGTGTAGGAGACACATGTCATAATGTATTGAGATATGAGTCCCGGCACCTCATTTTTAAACAAAACCCAAAAAAACCACAGCATATTATTACTTCTTTAATGGTACATATTTATCTCTCTTTTGGTCATTTGGGAACTTGTCTTACCTCTGTAAGGATATCAAGGTCAGAGACCCTGACCTACTGATCATCCTGGAAGGCCAAGAATAACACCTTAAACTTAGTAAGGGCACAGTGTTTCTTGAATTGAATGAAAATAAAATTTGGCACATCTAGGTTTGGGAAAGTGAAATTTAGCCATAACTTATCCTGATAAAATAGACTTTCAAACAATTAAATATGGTATCTTCAAGATGAAATTGTCTATTTAGTAGGTAATGAAGACTCTGGCACTGTAAGCTTCCACTCAGGATTTGAAGAAAGCACTAAGATGAATTCTGAGAGTCTGTGAGCTTAAGTTATTTCTATTATGTCTGCTATCATTTAGCACCTCCTGTATAATAGTAGACACAGAATAGATGTTCAGCAATCAGTGGAAACATTTAACCTGATAATGCTGATGCTGTGGTCAAGCATTCACTTTCAGTAGCAAGATTCTACAGATTATAAACCAATCTCCTTTTAAAGCCCCCCAAAGCCTTCTTTTGCCCTCTACTTTTCCCTGCAGCCTCTTATCCAATCCTTTATTTCTTGTTTTTAATGCTCCAGCAACACTGAATAGCCAGTGGCTATCCAGATACACTGTAACCATCAGCTCCTTTTGCCTGCACACCTTCAGTTCTACCTGCTTTGCATGCCCACCTATAGAAATCTACTGGTTCAGTCTTACTGAACTCAATTCTATCTTGGCAAGTTTGTCTTCATACCAGACAATGAACTTCCTGAGAGAAAATTTTGGTTCATTTCAAGGTCCTCACCTAGCAGAATATCCTGGCCCAGAGGAGTTAGTCTGTGAAGTTTGGTGAATCAGTACTCAGCCTATTTATCTAGAGCACCAGATTAAAGAGTCCCATTGCCTCTTAAATACTTCCAAGGGGAAGGAAACATGTTGCTTAATAAACATAAAACAAAAGCCCCAGTGAGATGAGTATAGAATACTTTTCCTTTTAGAAATGAAGTGTTAGTTGCTCAGTCGTGTCTGACACTTTGTGACCTCATGGACTGTCAGCCAACAGGTTTCTCTGTCCATGGGATCTCCAGGCAAGAATACTGGAGTGCACAGCCATTCCCTTCTCTAGGTGATCCTCTTGACCCATAGATCGAATCTGGGTCACCTCCATTGCAGGTGGATTCTTTACTATCTGAGCCACCAGGGAAGCTCTTTCCTTTTAGAGGTTAAAGCAAATACTAAAGCAGGAGTAGATGAGGAAAAATATCTAAAAGGTAAACTCATATTGTATGTAGATTTGGACCCTATCTTCTAAACTGAAATTTAGACAAATTTATCGCTAATAAAAATGTTTTCATGTTTTGAAAATTGCTTCACCAAACTCTTGCATTTAAATGTGCCTCTCTAGCATATTACTAAATGTGTTAAATGTGTTATCCATTATAACATGGATAATAATGAAGGATTAATGAATGAGTCATTTAAGGGTCCTGCTTATTAATTTTTAAAGCCTCATTGCCTGGAACCTAATTATCAACTGCTATCCATTCACTGGAAAAGGCAGAAACAATAAAATTAATTCAACATTTATTTACTTATTAAAGGCAAGATTTCTTAGAATGTTATAATTTGTCCTTCTTGTCTTTCCTAGACACAACTCAAGGATACCCTCAACGTTTTGCTTACTTCTTTATAAATGTTGCATATTTTAATTATATTTTTGCAGATTCCCATTTCACTCAACTTTAATATTTGATCTTGACTTTAAGAGACATTTCTGTTTTAGATACCAAATAAATTCCTGTACCCTGTTAGTCATCTTTCTGTTCTGTCAGTGAAGTGTAGGTGACTGAATGTTAAATAAACATTCTTTTCCAAACTCACACTGAAAATAGGATGTTCCATTTATTTATACTATGTAGACATGAAAAAAATCTGAGCTTTCTTTCCTTTGGTATCAAAAAGCCCACTTCATATACTCCTAAAACTAAATTTTTTAAACTCTAAAAGTCTGTTATGTTTCCCATTGTTAAAACATTGCTATGTTTCTAAGGATTGTAAGCCTTCTTTATATTTGTGAAAAAGCGTTTGGTCCTTTATTACCTTGTTTTATTTCAACAAATATTATTTTAGCTTCTGCTATGTTGGTGATGGACAGGGAGGCCTGGCGTACTGCGATTCATGGGGTCGCAAAGGGTCGGACACGACTGAGCGACTGATCTGATCTGATCTGATGTTGTAAGAACTGTGCTCGGTGCTGAAGGAGGTGGACTCAGAAATAAATACGGCTCCTGTTCACGATCTCACAGTCTAGTAGGAGAGACAGAATGGTAGACACCATAGTAGGAAGGTGTACTTCACTGGTTTTAATTTCTATTTCCTTAAACTATAGTAGTAGCAAAATGTCAAAATGCCCAAAACACAGTGATGTTTGCTACATGGGGATACAAGCTCCTTGCCTTGGATCTGTAGAAAATAGTGGAATAGAATGTTCTCTCCAAGTATAATGACATGTGTCCTGAGATCTACAAACCACTCATGTTCACTCTCAAGCTTGCTAATGTATATCCCTGAAGCCCCACTGAAGAATGGAATAGTGTCTAAATAACAATTTCTTGGGTTATCTTGGTCTTTTAAAACAATCATAGGGATGGATCAATCAATAAATAGCAATGAGCCTCCATTCTATTTGCAAAACTCTCTATATAAAGTCCTACTCCACTTGTTGGGTGGCGGTGAAAATAAGACCCATAAAAGGTCATGTATGTCTACTTCTCAGGTATCGTTGCCAGTGTCAACAACACCTAGGAAGAGGGAATTCCCAACAATTATGGTCCTTCTACAATAATGCAGGTAGACTGGCTGCAACTTGTCCCAAGCAACCAATAGTCTGATGGAAACCAAGATTATGCTCAATAGGTGCTGAAAGATGAGTCAGCCCCCTCAACACCATACAACCCACCATCTTTCTCATTCTGGTTACTGAGCCTTTCTCTTCCTGATTAATTGAAATATTCTGCCAATCTCCTTTTACCAATATATACAGCCATTACTTTCTTCAAGACCATTTATTGGACTCCTAACTTAGGAACTGGTCTAAATTATTCTAAGACCTTTTTCAAATCTTCACAAAACAGCAAGACAAATTAAGTGCTATTATTTTTATTCAATAGTTGAATCTGTCAGAGGGGTTATATACATTGCCCAGTAGTAGAGCTGAGATTTGAATTTAGGCCTATGTTTTCTTAGAAATTAAGGCATAATATGGGGTTGGTCAAAAATTCACTGGGGTTTTTCCATACAATGCTACAGAAAAAACAAAACAATTTTTGACCAAAGCAATATTTACTTAAATAAATATTCATGAGCACATAAGTATATGAAGAACAGTGTGCTAAAAGCTGCAAATAACTCAAAGATCCTTACCCTCAAAGAGAATCTAAAAGGAGAAATGGGGAATGGGGGAGGTGTTAATCTCTTAGAGCTGTGGAATAGAATGAATTTTCTTTATCATCATAAAAAGCTACACAATAAATTTTGTATTTTATATAGAAACCTGTATGAAGGTCAAGAAGCAACAGTTAGAACTGGACATGGAGCAATGTACTGGCTCCAAATTGAGAAGGAGTATGTTAAGGCTGTATATTTTCACCCTGCTGATTTCACTTATATGCAGAGCACATCATGAGAAATGTTGCGCTGGAGGAAGCACAAGTTGGAATCAAGATTGCTGGGAGAAATATCAATAACCTCAGATATGCAGATGATACCACCCTTCTGGCAGAAAGTGAATAGGAACCAAAGAGCCTCTTGAAGAAGGTGAAAGAGGAGAGTGAAAAAGATGGCTTAAAACTCAATATTCAAAAAATAGATTGTGGCATCCAGTGCCATAACTTCACGGCAAATAGATGGGGAGACAATGGAAATAGTGACAGACTTTACTTTCTTGGGCTCCAAAATCACTTTGACAGTGACTGCAGCCATGAAATTAGAAGATGTTTGATCCTGGAAGGAAAGCTATGATAAATCTAGACAGCATGTTTAAAAGCATAGACTTCACTTTGCTTACAAAGGTCCGTATAGTCAAAGCTATGGTTTTTCCAGCAGTCATGTATGGATATGAGAGTTAGACCATAAAAAAGGCTTAGTGCTGAAGAATTGAGAGACTCTTGAGAGACCCTTGGACTTCAAGGAGATCAAACCAGTCAATCCTAAAGGAAATCAACCCTTAATACTCATTAAAAGGACTGATGCTGAAGCTGAAGCACCAATACTTTGGCCACCTGGTGCAAAGAGCTAGCTCATTGGAAAAGATCCTGATGCTGTGAAAGACTGAAGGCAAAAGGAGAAGGAACAGCAGAGGATGAGATGGTTAGATAGCATCACTGACTCAATGGGCATGAATCTGAGCAAACTTCAGAGACAGCGGAGGGCAGAGGAGCCTGGTATGCTGCAATCCATACAAAGAGTCAGACATGACTTGGCGACTGAACATAAACAAAACAAGTATGTAGTGGTTAACATTGGCTTTAGTGTGTCTTTTGCTGATGACAATATAGAACGTCTTTTAATATGGTTATCTGCCTTATGCATATCTTCTTTGGTAAGTTGTCTATTCAGAACTCTTTGTCCATCTATTTGTTTTCTTATTAGGGCTTCTCTGGTAGCTCAGATGGTAAAGAATCTTCCTGCAATGCAAAAGATCCAGGTTGGGAAGATGACTATTTAAGTTTTATGCACTCTTTGCATGTTTTAGACATAAGTTCTTTATCAGATATGTGTTCTGAAAATTTTTGCCCATTTTTTGGCTTTTTTAAAAGCTGAAATATAGTTGATCTACAATGTGTTAGTTTCTTATATACAGCACAGTGATTTGTGACACACACACACATACACACATATTACATCTTATTTATCCATTCCTCTGTCAGTGGACATTCAGGTTGCTTCCTCTTAGGAGTTTCTTTTATAGATCTGAAGTTTTTCATTCTAATAAAGGCTAACTTATCAACTTTTTCTTTCTTTTTTGTGTTATATCTATAAAATTATTATCAAACACAAGGTCACGAGACTTTCTTGTCTGTTTTAATCTAGAAGTTGTAGGCTCTTGTATTTTATATTTCCCCATGATTCATTTTGTATTTAATTTTTGCAAAAGATGTATGGTGTCTGGGGTCATTTTACTTTGCACGCATGTCAAGTTGCTTTAGCTGTGTTCAACTCTTTGTGATACTATGGACCATAGCCTGCCAGGCTCCTCTGTCCACGGGATTCTCCAGGCAAGAATACTGAATTGGGTTGCCATTTCCTCCTCCAGGGGATCTTCCTGACTCAGGGATCAAACATGCATCTCTTATGTCTCCTGCAGTGGCAGGTGGTTTCTTTACCACTGGCGCCACCTGGGAAGTCCATGTGGACATCCAATTGTTCCAGTATCCTAATGGTGAAATGTAATATCAGAAGAATAAATGGATGTTGTAGGTTATATGATGAATTAATAAATAAAACCAACCTGATGATTAACATGTTTTTGAGTCTGTAAAGTATTAGGAGTCATTAACATGAGCCATTTACAAAGAAACTGGGCTCAGCAGATGCAGTGACGACTAAAGTAAACTACTGCACAGTCCTCAGAGAACTGAAAACAAACGGCAGTCATCGATCGGTGTTCGGTATCTACGGAGCCTTATTCAAGAAGGTTCAACTCTTGATACTGCTGCTGCTGCTAAGTCACGTCAGTTGTGTCCGACTCTGTGTGACCCTATAGACGGCAGCCCACCAGGCTCCCCTGTCCCTGGGACTCTCCAGGCAAGAACACTGGAGTGGGTTGCCAATCCTTCTCCAATGCATGAAAGTGAAAAGTGAAAGTGAAGTCGCTCAGTCACGTCTGACTCTTTGCGACCCCATGGACTGCAGCCTACCAGGCTCCTCCGTCCATGGGAGTTTCCAGGCAAGAGTACCGGAGTGGGTCGCCAGTGCCTTCTCCACTCTTGATACTACTACACCTTTATGGTTTCTCTCTGTTGGCTTCTGGCATCTTTTCTGTCTTCAGCAGTCTACTTTTAACACATGCATACCACTCAGACTGGTTTCACTTCTTTAGTTAGAATTCCTGGGTTACACCTAAATAGCATACATAGCATTGCAGACCCTCAGCCACAATGAGGCTCCTCTCCTCCCCAACTCAAACAGCAGTGCTCACAGTCTCTGTGGGGACTCTATTTCCCATGGGTTTGCTACTTCCTTAGGCCTGCCTGCTGACATTTTGACAGCTCCAGATACTAGCAGGGGCATATCTTTTGCCATTTTACTGAGGCACACAGTTCGTTTCCCTGTACCACCACCAAAGCCCCTGTGTTTTTAATCAAAGAGAACATCCTCAGCCTGGTATCATGAAAGGAACACTGACTAAATGAAAGATGTTGAGGTACCAGTTCAGGTTAGGTGATTCTGTGCCAGGCATTCCATTTCTGTAAATCTTAATTCTCTCATTCAACTGAAAGTTTTTAAATTCTCTGCTTCTAAAAAACCATGTAAGTTGGCAAGAGTTTTTGCTGCTTTTTTCTTTAGATTTTAAAAATTGAAGTAGATTTGATTTATAATGTTGTATGAGCTTTAGGTTTAAGACAAAGTGATTCAGTTACATATACATATATACATTTACTTTTTTAGATAAACATATTACTTTTTCAGACTCTTTTCCCATATAGGTTATTACAAAGAATTAAGTATAGTTCCCTGTGCTATACAGTAGGTCCTTGTTAGTTATCTATTTTATGCACACTACTATATATATAATAGATAACCAAGAAAAATTAGGTTTTTATTCAACTAAAAATAAACTAAATAATGGTAAAGCACTCTAGGAGTAAGAAAACAGTAGAAAATATGAAAGGGGCATTGAAATAGGAGAAAGGTGGTTTAAATAGCCAACTTGCATAGGTTCAGCCATAAAGAAATAGACAATATTATGACATGTTAAGTGGCTTCCACAGCCTTTACAGAAACACCATTCTCAAAATTTGTCTCTGTCATAAGTTCTAGCTTTCAAAGGCAGGAAGAACACAGATCCAAATAGCACGGTCTTTCCCCAGGGAATGTTTTACTCAGCTGTTAAATGTTCCCACCAGAAATCTTTCTGAAAGTCCAGAAACATATTTCATCCGCCCCTCCCCATTTTCCTACAGAAACAAAATTAACTGTTCCCTCATTGGCAGTTCCCTCGCTTCTTTTAAAACTTTGTGAAGGAAACATGGCTTTGTGTGGGTTATTTTCATTCCTCTAACATCCATAATGAAAGAGTCGGCTTCATGGATTCACTGAAAGAATTACTGAAGCTTCAGTTCAGCCCTTCATTATTGCCAGGGATAAAAGAAACAAAAGGTGATTTGCACTGGAGAATTTGCAGCATGAAGTGTCTGTTAAATAAAGCCAGCAGCAAACATCCTCCAGGCAGGAATGGGGATCCCTTCTATAAAGCATGCACACGCCTCCACTTGACCCATGGGCTTTGGACAAGGGAGAACGCCAATATGATTCCATTGGACAGAGTGACAAAATCCAGGGTTTGAAAAAACACAAAGGCTGAGGGCAGCTCTGAGATTCGCTGCTAAGCAACCCAGTCCTCCTTCCCCAGCCCTTACCTCCCCCACCACCACCATAAAAAATAAAGTGAAAGCTACTGACTGTGGGAAAGGAAGATGGACTCAGGTTGAAGAGAAACTGCAAACTGGCTCTTTAAAATCTTTTCATGTATATCTGTGGCTGATTGATGTCAATGTATAGCAAAAACCCCCACAATATTGTAAAGTAATTAGCCCCCAATTATAAAAACTAAATTAACTAAAAGAAACAAACAAACAAACAAAAAATCCTTCCATTAGAGCCAGCTGGCCTGAGCTATAAGTAATTGCTAAGTAAAGGAGAAGAAAACTTGCTTTGGGGGCCCCAGGGGGGTCACTCGAAGCACTCCCCTTATAGGGAACATGCCAAATATGAGTATTACGATGATAAGTGTGTCCTGTGACTCTGGCTCCATTCTCCTAGATGGCAGTGGAGAGGGCATGGTGGTTAATCCCTGTAATTGCAAGCTTGATCAGTTTCAATCAGCTCTACTTTATCAGGCTCTGTTCTAGCTAGTCCAGATTAAAGTGAGACTGTGAAAAGAAGAGAAGCGAAAAGCAAAGGCGAAAAGGAAGGATATAAGCATCTGAATGCAGAGTTCCAAAGAATAGCAAGAAGAGATAAGAGAGCCTTCTTCAGCAATCAATGCAAAGAAATAGAGGAAAACAACAGAATGGGAAAGACTAGGGATCTCTTCAAGAAAATCAGAGATACCAAAGGAACATTTCACGCAAAGATGAGCTTGATAAAGGACAGAAATGGTATGGACCTAACAGAAGCAGAAGATATTAAGAAGAAATGGCAAGAATACACAGAAGAACTGTACAAAAAAGATCTTCACGACCCAGATAATCACGATAGTGTGATCACTGACCTAGAGCCAGACATCCTGGAATGTGAAGTCAAGTGGGCCTTAGAAAGCATCATTACGAACAAAGCTAGTGGAGGTGATAGAATTCCAGTTGAGCTATTTCAAATCCTGAAAGATGATGCTCTGAAAGTGCTGCACTCAATATGCCAGCAAATTTGGAAAACTCAGCAGTGGCCACAGGACTGGAAAAGGTCAGTTTTCATTCCAATCTCAAAGAAAGGCAATGCCAAAGAATGCTCAAACTACCACACAATTGCACTCATATCACACGCTAGTAAAGTAATGCTCAAAATTCTCCAAGCCAGGCTTCAGCAATATGTGAACCATGAACTTCCTGATGTTCAAGCTGGTTTTAGAAAAGGCAGAGGAACCAGAGATCAAACTGCCAACATTCACTGGATCATGGACAAAGCAAGAGAGTTCCAGAAAAGTGTCTATTTCTGCTTTATTGACTATGCCAAAGCCTTTGACTGTGTGGATCACAATAAATTGTGGAAAATTCTCAAAGAGATGGGAATACCAGACCACGTGATCTGCCTCTTGAGAAATCTGTATGCAGGTCAGGAAGCAACAGAACTGGACATGGAACAACAGACTGGTTCTAAATAGGAAAAGGTGTTCGTCAAGGCTGTATATTGTCACCCTGTTTATTTAACTTATATGCAGAGTACATCATGAGAAACGCTGGACTGGAAGAAACACAAGCTGGAATCAAGATTGCCAGGAGAAATATCAATAACCTCAGATATGCAGATGACACCACCCTTATGGCAGAAAGTGAAGAGGAACTCAAAAGCCTCTTGATGAAAGTGAAAGTGTAGAGTGAAAAAGTTGGCTTAAAGCTCAACATTCAGAAAATGAAGATCATGGCATCTGGTCCCATCACTTCATGGGAAATAGATGGGGAAACAGTGGAAACAGTGTCAGACTTTATTTTGGGGGGCTCCAAAATCACTACAGATGGTGATTGCAGCCATGAAATTAAAAGACGCTTACTCCTTGGAAGGAAAGTTATGACCAACCTAGATAGCATATTCAAAAGCAGAGACATTACTTTGCCAACAAAGGTCCGTCTACTCAAGGCTATGGTTTTTCCTGTGGTCATATATGGATGTGAGAGTTGGACTGTGAAGAAGGCTGAGCACTGAAGAATTGATGCTTTTGAACTGTGGTGTTTGAGGACTCTTGAGAGTCCCTTGGACTGCAAGGAGATCCAACCAGTCCATTCTGAAGGAGATCAGCCCTGGGATTTCTTTGGAAAGAATGATGCTAAAGCTGAAACTCCAGTACTTTGGCCACCTCATGCGAAGAGTTGACTCATTGGAAAAGACTCTGATGCTGGGAGGGATTGGGGGCAAGAGGAGAAGGGGACGACAGAAGATGAGATGGCTGGATGGCATCACTGACTCGATGGACGTGAGTCTGGGTGAACTCCAGGAGTTGGTGATGGACAGGGAGGCCTGACGTGCTGCAATTCATGGGGTCGCAAAGAGTTGGGCACGACTGAGCGACTGATCTGATCTGATCTGATCCTACTCTGCATACCATCATCATTCTCATTCCAGCCAGTATTTACTGAGTTCTCCTGGACTCCAGAACCCAAACCATTCCTTTTTTACCCCAGCTCATGTAGTCTTCAAAATCATACCAAAAGTAGACATTATTCACCCAATTTTATAGACTAGAAAACTGATGCTCAGAAGGTGAAAGTTAACGTGAAGTTGCTCAGTCGTGTCCGACTCTCTGCGACCCCATTGACTGTAGCCTACCAGGTTCCTCCGTCCATGGGATTTTCCAGGCAAGAACACTTGGAGTGGGTTGCCATTTCCTTCTCCAAATGTTCAGAAAGATCAGGGTAAAAACTGGCTGGGGCAGGATTTGAACCCACGCCTACCTCATTCTGAAGTCTATAATTTTTCACCCTTTTATATACTAACTATAGCATGTACAATGGCCTTGGTCACTTGCTAGGAGGGTGGCTTTGTGATGTGACCCTGTTGTGACTTCCTGTTGAAGGCCACTCTCTTTTTAAAGAGCCAGTACAGTATCACAGATGAGTGTATAGATTCCATACTTTCTTGTTTCAGATTCTAGACTTCATCTCGCTAGCTGAGGAACGTTAGCAAATCACTTCTCTTCTGTGTCTCAGTTTCCTCAGCCCCGCCTACTTTATAGGCCATTTATGAAGCTGGGATGGGTTTCTGAATATAATGCCATTAGAGGGACTCTTGGCACACAGAAGGCCACTCGTGAAATCTTTCCTATTATTGCTTGCCTCATAGGAGACTGAGGAAGAAGGGACATGTCACATCATGTGTTAGTCGCTCTGTCTTGTATGACTCTTTGTGACACCATGGACTGTACCCACCAGGCTCCTCTGTTCATGAATTCTCGAGGCAAGAATACTGGAGAGGGTAGCTGTTCTTTTCTCCATGGGATCTTCGTGATCCAGATATGAAACTTGATCTCCTGCATTACAGATGGATTCTTTACTGTCTGAGCCACCAGGGAAGCCCCGGAAGAAGGGACATGTTACAACAAAATATAAGTGCACTCCTGATGCTCATGGTTTTTGAAAAGGAAGCATTATGTACTACAAATCAGCACAGATTTTATAGAGAAAGTTGGAAAATACCAGCATCAGCTCTGAGTCTTGTCATGACATTACTTTTAAAGTCTGATGGTTCTGAGCTGTGCCTGTGGAAAGGGCCAATCGATTTGAAGTCAGCCGACTGCCTTGCCAATTTTTTTTAATGTTGTTGTTAAAACATCTGTTAGTCAAGAATTATTATACAAGAGGTGGAGAAGAGTTCTTGAGAACAAGAGGTTAAGTAACTTTCTCAGAGGTTAAATCAATAGTGAGACTAAACACAACCCATAATTCCCAATCCTCAATCCTCTCCTCTTCCTCTTGAGTCATGCTTTTCTTTTGAATGTTTGGGAAGCCATTCACTCTTCAAATCATGGGAGAAAAAAACAAAACTTTCACATAAAAACATACCTATTTAGTCAGGAGGAGCCAAAAGCAAGTCACACCAGTTTGTTATTTACTTTTTAAAAAAATCATAACCAAGATAAATGTGCATGCAGCCTCACAAGCATTACCAGCTTGGCCTTCTAACTTAGTACTTCCTCCACCTGCTCGCAACTCAATCCCCCACCAAACAACTGTGATGAATAGGTTTCTCAGAACCACGCTTGAGGATCCAACCTGCTTCTCAAGGTTATATAAAGAACCAGTGCAAAAGAAGTTAACTAGGGTTGGGCCATTTGTTAACACCCTGGATTACGGTTCTATCAGCAGCAAGTAGGGCAGAAAACAACTCTAGTAGTCTGCTAGTATGAGGGCTGTGCTGTGCTATAAGACAACATCTTAACTCTAGCTTCAGTCTAGAAGAGGAAGGAGAGTTACATTCCATAATAAGGCCATCCTGAGATTTCACCATAGGTTTGCTCCCACCGTGAAAATCACTGCAGTTCCAGCCTAGAGAGAACACAGCACAGGAGGTCTATTCTAAGGGCCACATTCATCCTTTCAGACACATTTCAGCTTAGAGACCAGAGGTTTAAAACTCTCACCGGAGCATTCTCCTCAGTTCTACAGTGAGGACTTGGAACACACACCCTCCTTGCTCATCAAAGAGGGGAAATGCGAGTTAGAGACAAAAGAATTTCTGCTTTTTTTTTTTTTTTTTAAGTTTTAAAGAAAACAAAGCATATATAATTAGGGTAAAAGAGCCTAGATCAATTTCACTGTTTCCTGACCTACTCAATGCTTCTTTGTCCTTTGGAAGCAAAGACAAAGACATCAAGAAACTTCAAGAAATCATATTGGAGACAAGAAACATGGGTGATGTTTGGCATCCAACGTCTTCGTGTTTTCAGTGAGGTGTGTGTGTAGAGCAGGGAACAGAAGCAATGGTCCTCTCCAGATTCATTCCATAACTCCACTGTGGAAGACACTACAGGCAGGGAAAAAGAAGCTGCAGCCCTGAAACCCTTGGTCCTAGAGCTATAGGAATAGTTCTCTGCGTCCTCTACCCAACAAAGTAAGCTACTTACTGAATTTGCTTACTCTGTGTCAGGAGCCAAGCTGGGTGACATCAATGCATTGTTTCAGTTAAACCCAGCCAAGGCCCTGAGAAGTACTACTATCCTCTTTCCTAAATAGAAGATGGCTACTCAGAAAGGTTAAGACACTTGCCTGTAGCTGCATAGCCATTTGTGGGGATAAAGAATCTTCCCAATCCCCTAAGTTTGAAGTAGGAGTAGGTCCTTGCTCAATAACACCTACAGGAGATAGTGACAGTAACAAAAGTTGACAGAGATGTCTGATGTGTGGAATATGCTTTTGGCAGCTATCATGAGGCATTTGCCAACAATAGCCAGGACAAGAATTACTTTTCCAATCCAGTGAGAGGTGTGTCCACCAGGGAAGGTCACCAACATGGAGACGGAGGGCTACCTGGAGGAGGCATTGATCACACCTGTGTAGTTGGGTTGCTGGGCACCACAATGCTGCCTCTAGCTGGCTACATGGAGAGGAGAGAGAGGTCTATCATTTTCTCCAATAGTGGGAACTGGTGTTTGTTTCAATTGCTTTAGCCTCAGGGCCCTTAAGTCTGTCCCAGGTGCCTTCTGTTGCCTTGGGAGACAAAGGACAGAATCTAATACTTACTTAGGGAATAGAATATGCTGCCTCAACATTGAACACAGAAACCAGGCTGACAAAAGCTTGCCCTTTCAACACTGCACCTAAAATGAAAATACTATAAAGTCCAAGGTCTGTTAAGTCAGCCGGTGAGTTGGTTGGTCACAAGACCATAGAATGTTAGAGTGTGGTATTCTGCCCGTTTTCTTCCAAGGGAAAGTAATGAGATTCAGATAGGTGAGATGATTTCCACCACAGTTTCATATAAGGTTGTTGCAAATGTAATTGCAGTTTGGGACCATGAATTTTAAATCATTATAACCAGGCTCAAACACATCTTTATTCATCAAAATAGGAAACATTACAAGCAATACATTTTTGCCAATGAGAAATAAGTTCATTCCTGTAGCATAAAAATCCATGCTTCAGGATTCAACGAACTCTTGTGAAGCATTTCCTGCCTCCGTCTGGTTGTGGAAGCATTTTCCCTGCAAAAAGTTGTCAAAATGCTTGAAGAAGTGGTAGTCTATTGGCAAGAGGTCAGGCGAATATGGTGGATGAGACAAAACTTCGTACCCAACTTGTCCAACTTTTGAAGTGTTGGTTGTGTGACGTGCAGTTGGCACAGTCACGGAGAAGAATTGGCCAATTTGTTGAGCAATGCCAGCTTGCAGGCATTGCAGTTTTCAGTGTATCTCATCAATTTGCTGAGCATACTTTTCAGATGTAATGATTTCACTGGCACTCAGAAAGCTGTAGTGGGTCAGACAGGCAGCAGACCATGAAACAGTGACCATGGACCTTATTTTGGTGCAAGTTTGACTTTGGGAAGTGCTTTGGAGTTTCTTCTCGGTCCAACCACTGAGCTGGTCATTGCTGGTTGTCATATAAAAATCAACTTTTCATCGCATGTCACAATCCTGTTGAAAAATGGTTCACTGTTGTTGCATAAAATAAGAGGACAACTCTTCAAAACAATTTTTTTTTTATTTGCAGTCAGCTCACGATGCACCCACTTATCAAGGTTTTTCACCTTTCCAAATTTGCATCTAATGCCAAACAACCACAGAATGATCGACGTTGAGTTCTTTAGCAACTTCTCGTGTAGTTGTAAGAGGATCAGCTTCGATGATTACTCTCAATTGGCCATTGTCAATTTCCGATGGTTGGCCATTGTGTTCCTCATCTTCAAGGCTCTCATCCGCTTTGCAAAACTCTTGAACCACCACCACACTGTACGTTTGCTAGCAGTCCCTGGGGTAAATGCCTTGTTGATGTTGCAAATTGTCTCCACTGCTTTATGACACACTTTAAACTCAAGTAAGAAAATCACTCAAGAATGAAACTAGAACACTTTCTAACACCATGCACAAAAATAAACTCAAAATGGATTAAAGATCTAAACATAAGACCAGAAACTATAAAACTCCTAGAGGAGAACATAGGCAAAACACTCTCCGACATACATCACAGCAGGATCCTCTATGACCCACCTCCCAGAATATTGGAAATAAAAGCAAAAATAAACAAATGGGATCTAATTAAAATTAAAAGCTTCTGCACAACAAAGGAAACTATTAGCAAGGTGAAAAGATAGCCTTCAGAATGGGAGAAAATAATAGCAAATGAAGCAACTGACAAACAACTCATCTCAAAAACATACAAGCAACTCCTACAGCTCAATTCCAGAAAAATAAACGACCCAATCAAAAATTGGGCCAAAGAACTAAATAGACATTTCTCCAAAGAAGACATACAGATAGCTAACAAACAGATGAAAAGATGCTCAACATCACTCATTATCAGAGAAATGCAAATCAAAACCACTATGAGGTACCATTTCACGCCAGTCAGAATGCCTGCAATCCAAAAGTGTACAAGCAATCAATGCTGGAGAGGGTGTGGAGAAAAGGAAACCCTCTTACACTGTTGGTGGGAATGCAAACTAGTACAGTCACTATGGAGAACAGTGTGGAGATTCCTTAAAAAACTGGAAATAGAACTGCCTTATGACCCAGTAATCCCACTCCTGGGCATACACACCAAGGAAACCAGAATTGAAAGAGACACGTGTACCCCAATGTTCATCGCAGCACTGTTTATAATAGCCAGGACATGGAAGCAACCTAGATGTCCATCAGCAGATGAATGGATAAGAAAGCTGTGGTATATATACACAATGGATTATTACTCAGCCATTAAAAAGAACACGTTTGAATCAGTTCTAAGGAGGTGGATGAAACTGGAGCCTATTATACAGAGTGAAGTAAGCCAGAAAGAAAAACACCAATACAGTATACTAATGCATATATATGGAATTTAGAAAGATGGTAACAATAACCCTGTATGCGAGACAGCAAAAGAGACACAGATGTATAGAACAGTCTTTTGGACTCTATGGGAGATGGGGGCGGGGATGATTTGGGAGAATGGCATTAAAACATGTATAATATCATATAAGAAACGAATCGCCAGTCCAGGTTCGATGCAGGATTCAGGAAGCCTGGGGCTGGTACACTGGGATAACCCACAGGGATGGTATGGGGAGGGAGGTGGAAGAGGGGTTCAGGATGGGGAACACATGTACACCCGTGGTGGATGCGTTTTGATGTATGGCAAAACCAATACAATATTGTAAAGTAAAAATAATAATAATAATAAAAGAAAAAAAAAAAAAAAAGAAAATCACTCAAATTTGCTTTTTGTCTAACATCATTTCCCTGAAGTGAAGTCGCTCGGTTGTGTCTGACTCTGCAACCCCATGGACTGTAGCCTACGAGGCTCCTCTGTCCATGTGATTTTTCAGGCAAGAGTACTGGAGTGGGTTGGCATTTCCTTCTCCAGGGGATATTCCCGACCCAGGGATTGAACCCGGGTCTCCCACATTGCAGGCAGATGCTTTACCTTTGACCCACCAGGGAATAATTTCCCTAGTTTAAAATAAATACAAATTAAATAGTAAGTAACAAGTCATTAGCAAAAAAAAAAATTAAAGTAAAAAATGCACATTAAAATAATATAACCACATTTATTGAAGAATGCATTCCAATATCAAATGGCAAAATTCAATAATGCAAAACTGCAATTACTTTTGCACCAACTTAATAGTTTTTTAGGGACAGATATCAGAGTAGGTAGGACCCGTGTCTCTAGATGTTTTCTCATTAATGTCTTCTTAGTCTTCCCTGTATATGCACATATACACACTCACATGTACTCAGTTACACACACCCTAAAAGGCTCATGATGATGGTATAATCCATCCAAGGCAATGTTATTTAGGTCTTGACACTTTAACCACTCTGGATAAGGTCTACCTTAAACTAAATCATCTCACTGAAACGTGAATGTTCCAGCAGGAGTTCATAAATATGCTACAAAAAGCACACTCCACCCTCCTTATTTTCTCTGGGACTCCTAGAACTGACTTGCTATGTCTCTTCAGTGCTTCCTTCCTCATCCAGGTATTTTGAGAACAGTTACAATACAAGAAAACTTGTTCTCAAAGCTGATTTTCCACAGGTAGAACAGCACAGCAGAAGCTATGGTTCATCTCAGTAGCCCAGATCCCATCGTGGCGCACCAGTTTTAGAACGGGAGGCTCCACATTGTGTCAAAAATTGCAAGCAACTCATTTGGAAAACCAAATTAAACAAACCTAGAGCTTTCTCATGTTCATTGTTCCCTAAACTTAGCACACCCAGCCTTAAATGTGTTCACAGCCGGTGATGTGGATAAAGAAGACATATTGAGGGAGATAACAATCTAGAAAAACACTGCAAGATACATACATAAACACAACTCAGCTTTATCTTGAGAAAGTTCTAAAACTATAATAATTACAACTATACCAGACTTTCCAACTTAACAAAGCAATGGGGACAGGTTACCTCATGTAATTAGTTTTGACAGTATTCCCATTAGGCAAATTTTATCACCCGTATCTAACAGAGAAGGAAAATGAGGTCCAAACACTGAAGTTTGTTGCCTGAGAACGCACAGCCAGCATGTGGCACAACAGGGGCCCACACTTAACTCTGCAGGATTTCAAAACCCAGAGCCAAAACTTGTGTCTGTCCGGACTTCTTGGTTCTTGGTCCAGCTTTCCAGAAGGTGAACCTTACTTCAAGAAACCCTCCCTCCAACCAGAACCATCCTCCTATCTGCATTTACTTGACTAAATCTTAGGCCAAGGGTGCCTCCCTTTTGAATATTTCTCTCCCTTGGGAAAAAGTTATTGCTGTCTACCAATGGAATTCTTAGCACCCTAGAATAATGTGTTTGAAAAGGCAACTTCTGGTTACTAAAAGGGACCTTTAATTATTAAACAGATTGTGAAATACAACACAGAATTCTACCATTATAGGCATTCCAGCATTTCGGGTGGGGATTCTTTATAATTATTTTTTCTTCCACAGGGTTTTATTTTATACATTGTTTTAGCTTGCTCCAAAGTCATTATATATATCCCGATGGAAAAATTCATCTAATGCAGAGCCATAAAATGTTTTCTTAAAAATTCCGTCACTCACTTTATTACTAGAAAGCAACTACAGAAAGACTTACATGTCAAGAAATTTAAGTTTGACCAGTGGGACTGACGGAGTTTGGACTTTCAATAATAGTCTATCAGAAAAGAGTTAAAAAAACAAACAAAACAAAACAAAACAGTTTTCTTTTTAAAGATCCCATTGTCTTTTTTTCCCCCATGTCTCTTTCAAAGATGACTGTGGCCCAATGCTTCAAACAGTCCCAATTTAGCACGAATAAAGCCATAAAGACCCACACTTCTCTTTCTATTGTGCTTTAGTCACTCTAGTAGCTCAGTTGTGAGAGACTCCATGGACCATAACCAACCAGGTTCCTCTGTACATGTGGATTCTCCAGGCAAGAATATTGGAGTGGGTTGCCATGTCCTCCCCCAGGGATCTTTTCAACTTAGGGATCGAACCCAGGTCTCCTGAATTGCAGGCAGATTCTTTATCATCTGAGCCAAAAGGGAAGCTTTTTCTATAAATATTATAATTATCTCAATAATAAAAGTCTTTCTTTTTTCACTTGTCTTCAAATTTACATTAATTTATTTTTTATTTAAAATGACGGACTCTGCCAAAAAAATAGAAAGAAAATTTAGGATTAGACAGTTTCTCCAGCAACAACAGATATTTTCCCAGACCTGGGATACCATCATCGCCTATAGAAATAGGAGCCTCCTCCCTGACCCATCTCTAACCAGCCTCCCCCATCTCAACCCCACAAAGTAAGTTCTCCTTTTCTTTGGAGGTTGTCACAGGCATTTTGCATTAACCCCTCCCCTTCCCTCCACATTCACTCAGCTCAGTTCAGTTTAGTAGCTCAGTCATGTCCAATTCTATGCGACCCCATATATTGCAGCACGCCAGGCCTCCCTGTCCATCAGCAACTCCTGCAGTTCACTCAAACTCATGTCCATCGAGTCGGTGATGCCATCCAAACATCTTATCCTCTGTCGTCCCCTTCTCCTCCTGCCCCCAATCCCTCCCAGCATCAGAGTCTTTTCCAATGAGTCAACTCTTCGCATGAGGTGGCCAAAGTATTGAAGTTTCAGCTTCAACATCAGTCCTTCCAAAGTACACCTAGGACTGATCTCCTTTAGGATGGACTGGTTGGATCTTCTTGCAGTCCCAGGGACTCTCAAGAGTCTTTTCCAACACCACAGTTCAAAAACATCAATTCTTTGGCACTCAGCTTTCTTCACAGTTCAACTTTCACATCCATACATGACCACTGGAAAAACCATAGCCTTGACTAGACAGACCTTTGTTGGCAAAGTAATGTCTCTGCTTTTGAATATGCTATCTAGGTTGGCCATGACTTTCCTTCTAAGGAGTAAGCATCTTTTAATTTCATGGCTGCAGTCACCATCTGCAGTGATTTTGGAGCCCCCCAAAATAAAGTCTGACACTGTTCCCACTGTTTCCCCATCTATTTCCCATGAAGTGATGGGACCAGATGCCATGATCTTCGTTTTCTGAATGTTGTGCTTTAAGCCAACGTTTTCACTATCCTCTTTCACTTTCAACAACAGGCTTTTTAGTTCCTCTTCACTTTCTGCCATAAGGGTGGTTTCATCTGCATATCTCAGGTTATTGATATTCCTCCCAGCAATCTTGATTCCAGCTTGTGCTTCTTCCAGCCCAGCATTTCTCATGATGTACTCTGTATAGAAGTTAAATAAGCAGGGTGACAATATACAGCCTGATGTACTCCTTTTCCTATTTGGAACCAGTCTGTTGTTCCATGTCCAGTTCTAACTGTTGCTTCCTGATCTGCATATAAGTTTCTCAAGAGGCAGGTCAGGAGGTCTGGTATTCCCATCTCTTTCAGAATTTTCCACAGTTTATTGTGATTCACACAGTCAAAGTCTTTGGCACAGTCAATAAATCAGAAATAGATGTTTTTCTGGAACTCTCTTCCTTTTTCCACGACCCAGTGAATGTTGGCAATTTGATCTCTGGTTCCTCTACCTTTTCTAAAACCAGCTTGAACATCTGGAAGTTCATAGTTCACGTACTGCTGAAGCCTGGCTTGGAGAATTTTGAGCATTACTTTACTAGCATGTGAGATGAGTGCAATTGTGTGGGAGTTTGAGCATTCTTTGGCATTGCCTTACTTTGAGACTGGAATGAAAACTGACCTTTTCCAGTCCTGTAGCCACTGCTGAGTTTTCCCAATTTGCTGGCGTATTGAGGTCAGCACTTTCACAGCATCATCTTTCAGGATTTGAAATAGCTCAACTGGAATCGCATCACCTCCACTAGCTTTGTTCGTAGTGGTGCTTTCTAAGGCCCACTTGACTTCACATTCCAGGATGTCTGGCTCTAGGTCAGTGATCACACCATCGTGATTATCTGGGTCGTGAAGATCTTTTTTGTACAGTTTTTCTGTTTATTCTTGCCACCTCTTTTTAATATCTTCTGCTTCTGTTAGGTCCATACCGTTTCTGTCCTTTATTGAGCCCATCTTTGCATGAAATGTTCCCTTGGTATCTCTGATTTTCTTGAAGAAATCTCTAGTCTTTCCCATTCTGTTGTTTTCCTCTATTTCTTTGCATTGATCGCTGAGGAAGGCTTTCTTATCTCTTCTTGCTATTCTTGGAACTCTGCATTCAGATGCTTATATCTTTCCTTTTCTCCTTTGCTTTTCACTTCTCTTCTTTTCACAGCTATTTGTAAGGCCTCCCCAGACAGCCATTTTGCTTTTTTCATTTCTTTTCCACATTCACTCACTTTGCCTCAATTAGAGCTTTTGCTATTTCATCCCAGTATTACTAAGCTTCCTGACCAGACTCCATCTCCCTTTCTCCAAGCCACCTGAATCTGTTTCAAATGCAGCCCTTCTCTTTCACTCGACTGTTTAAATATGTCAATAGCTGTCAATTACTGCACATTTTCACTTCTTGCCATGGTATATGACACAAACTATACTACAACTTCTGGTTGTAGCCCAAATATCTGATTTCTGGCTACAGAGCCTTTGATCTCAGAGTCTCCTTCTTGGAATGCCTTCCCCTCACTTTTTCTCTTTTGTAGAGACAATGCAAAGTTCCACTTAATTGATATCCCCTCTGCGAAGCCTTAACTGATTTCCTCAAACAGAGGTAGTTCTTCTCTCCCCTGGCGCCATATTGGGGCAATTCTTTTGTCCACCTGTAATTAAGCACCTGTGCCTTCCAGTTGACTGATCTGTCTCTCCCAACACATTATCATGTCAGGAGCTGTTTTCAGAATTCACACTATACCCCTAATACCAACATACCTTTTGTTTTTCACAAAAAATTTATTGGAGTATAATTGATTTACAATGTTGTGTTAGTTTCAGCTGTATAGGAAAGTGAATCAGTTATGTGTCTAACTCTTTTTGACCCCATGGACCATAGTCTGCTAAGATCCTCTGTCCATGGGATTCTCCAGGCAAGAATACTGGAGTGGATTGCCATGCCCTTCTCCAGGGGATCTTACCAACCCAGAGATTGAACCCGTGTCTCTTTTGTCTCCTGCATTGGCAGGTGGGTTCTTTACCATTAGCACCACCTACATATATCCATTCTTTTTTAGACTCTTTTCCAATATAGGTCATTACAGAGTACTTAGTAGAGTTTCCTGTGCTATACAAAGGTCCTTATTAGTTATCTGTTTTATATATAGTAGTGTGTATATGTCATATTAAAGTGAACAGTGAAAGTGTTAGTTTCTCAATTGTGTCTGACACTTTGTGACTTCATGGACTGTAGCCCACCAGGCTCCTCTGTCCATGGAATTCTCCAGGGAAGAATATTGGAGTGGGTTGCCATTTCCTTCTCCAGGGATCTCCCTGACCCACACATCAAAGCCTGGCCTCCTACATTGCAGGCAGAATGTTTACTGTCTGAGCCACCAGGGAAGTTCATATGTCATGTATTTAGTTCTTTCTTACGGCTGAGTAATATGACATATTTCAGAAAAATCACCTGCTTCACTGACTACCCTAAAGCCTATGACTGTGTGGATCACAATAAACTGTGGAGAATTCTTAAAGAAAAGGGAATACCAGACCACCTTACCTGCCTCCTGAGAAACCTGTATACAGGTCAAGAAGCAGCAGCTAGAACTGGGCATGGAACAATAGACTGGTTCCAATTTGGGAAAGGAGTACCACAGGGTTGTGTGTTGTCACTCTTATTTAACTTCCATTCAGAGTACATTATACGAAACGCTGGGCTGGATGAAGCATAAGCTGGAATCAAGATTCCAGGGAGAAATATCGATACCCTCAGATATGCAGATGACACCACGAAAGCAAAGAGGAACTAAAGAGCTTCTTGATGAGGGTGGAAGAGGAGAGTGAAAAAGCTGGCTTTAAACTCAACATTCAAAAAACCAAGATCATAACATCCGGTCCCATCACTTAATGGCAAATAGATGGGGGGAAAGTGGAAGTACTGACAGATTTTATCTTCCTGGGCTACAAAATCACTGCAGACTGTGACTGCAGCCCTGAAATTAAAAGACGCTTGCTCCTTAGAAGGAAAGCTGTGACAAATCTAGACAATGTATTAAAAATCAGAGACATTACTTTGCCAACAAAGGTCTGTATAGTCAAAGCTATGGTTTTCCCAGTAGTCACGTATGAATGTGAGAGTTGGACCATAAAGAAGGATGCGCACTGAAGAACTGATGTTCTGAATTGTGGACTTGGAAAAGACTCTTGAGAGTCCCTTGGACTGCAAGGAGATCAAACCAGTCAGTCCTAAAGGAAATCAATCCTGAATACTCTTTGAAAGGACCAACACTGAAGCTGAAGCTCCAGTACTTTGGCCACCTGATGCAGAGAGCTGACTCATTGGAAAAGACCCTGATGCTGGGAAAGATGAAAGGGAAAGAGGGTGGCAGAGGATGAGATGGTTGGATGGCATCACTGATTCAATGGACATGAACCTGAGCAAACTCTGGGAGATAGTGAGGGACAGGGAAGCCTGGTGTGGTGCAGTCCATGGGGTCGGGAAGAGTCAGGCACGACTTGGTGACTGAACAGTGATAACAATTGTTTTAATGATATTCTTACTGCTGAGTGCTACCCTCCTTCCTTTCCTGCAACACAGTTCATAGTAAATAGCTTTTATCAAAGGCATTTAAAATTTGAGTTTCTGATACGTTCTTCAATAGTTGCTTTCCTGATAATCACATGAATCTTATTAAATACTGTGTTTATGTTGAAGGTTTTCCTTGAAAATGTGATTTGAATGTATAATTTGTATAACGTGGTCTATTACCATTCAGTTCTGACTTATTTCCCTCATGCATTGGTTTTCTTGGGCTTCCCAAGTGGCTCAGTGCTAAAGAATCTGCCTGCCAAGCAAGAGATGAGGATTTGATCCCTCAGTCAGGAAGATCCCCTGGAGAAGGAAATGGCAACCCACTCCAGTATTCTTGCCTGGAGAATACCACGGACAGAGAAGCCTGGCGTGCTACAGTCCATGGGGTCACAAAAGTGTCAGACACAACTCAGCGACTAAGCAACAACAACTGTTTTACTTCCTCACTGAACCAGAGCAGATTTCATACATGGAATTGAACATGCAGGTCAGTTTTAAGTCAGATGTTTATAAGCAGCAGCATTGAAATATCTCATTTAACCAGGCAATAAATAGAGGTCAAATGTGCCACAGGTGAAACCCAGGGTTTACCAGGATGACAGAAGGTAAAGCAAGAACAACATGGCTTCCTTTGTCCAGTCACGGATTTTCCTTAAGCGAAGAGACCAGTGTAATTAACTAGATGGAATATCACTGCAGATCTGTATCGATAATGCATTTCCTACAGTGTTTGAAGATATGCTTATGGATTTTTAGTCATCCTAGCTGTAAATCTCCCCATGTTGGCTGATGGTTTTGCTGTCACTTCTCAAAGAGCTGTCTGTCTCCCCGATAGTTACTCTGCCATTCTGTTTCCTATTTTGAAGATCAAAGAATCATTTCAGAAGCCTGGGCTTCATTTCTCCAGTGGATTCATTTCCCTGTATTCTATAATGACTTTGGTAAAACTCAGGCTGTTTGCTTACTTTAAGGACAAAACCACCACACCCACTGGCAAGTTTTGAGTACATTACACAGAACAGTACTTCTTCAGTGTCAAATGTGTGCTTAAGTGAAATGTTTAGTACTATGGGAACAATCTGTAAATGTCAAACATTAGGATGATTAGCACTTAACTCATCTCAACAAATTATATAACTGTACTTTTTACAGGGCTCTGAGAGACATTATACTCTGAGGGCCTCTTTCTTGCAGCAAAGTTCATCTAAGCTCCATTCCACCATTTGTCAATAACCAGAATTAAATCTGAAGCCAAAATAGGATAATGGGTGTGCTCCCAAGACATCAGCTTAATGATATTAATAATCAAATGGTACCCATGCCATGCAGCAACAACACACAAGCTCTTGTAGAAATTAAAATAAGTAGCAGCACACTGGATATCTCTGTCAATTCTTGCATTCAGAGGACTCACAAATCTTTACACTAAAACCTTTCAAGCCAGAGTCCTATTTCCTTTAACTATGGATACTTATTTCCACATGTGGAGTTCCTATTAAATGATCAGAATTGCACTGTGCCAAATTAGGCTTGCAAAGATCTGGTTTAATGGGAGTTTATTTCAAATAATGGCTTGCAAATGTAGGTTACTTAAAGAATTACATGCCCCATTTTCATTCCTTAATATTCAATAATACAATATTGTTACTGTTATTCCATCTTCTCCCAACACTTCCCAATGTGCCACCTTGCCCGTGAATGCCTTTTTATTAATAGATGAAGAAGTTATGCATTTGTTGAATCAGATCCAAAGAGATGTAATAATACATTGTGGCTATGGGCTATGTTCTCAATTCTAGTTGACTACTGGAATCATTTATTTGCTTTGTTTTAAAAATTATTATTATAGGCATCTCTTACCCTAGCTCCATCATAACCTCCCTGATGTACATTGTTTACAGATTTACAGGTGATTCTGATCATAGCTAGGATTGAGAACACTGGGTTAAAAATAGTCTGGGTTCCAAAGACATGGAAGGCTAGGTTTGAATGTAGGTTCCACCATTTACTGGCTGCATGACTTTGAACAAGTTACACTGCTTTGGGGTCACATCCCAGACCAATGGGATGAAAAGCTCTAGGAGTAAAGCCTAAATTTCAGTCATTTTTAATAGCACCCCAGATGATTTTAATGTGTAGCCAGATTGGAAATCTCTATTCTAGTACTTGGTTCTTGGATTGGTAAAAAGCAGATAAATATGAGAATTCAATTAAATATTTTATGAAAAGGGTTAGCCCAGACCTAGGCCAACACAGCTCAATAATGCTGGCAGTCATTGTTAAGGCAGAAGATAAAGAGCATTGGCCACAGCTGGCCTGGCCAACTGGAATGAAGCAGACTGAGGTGGCCCCTCAACACCGATCTCCATGATCACCTCACTGCACCAGAGGAGGTACCAGCTACACACACCCACCTCCTCCCCAACCCCTGGAAAGAATCTGAATCCTAGCTCTGTAATATTGGACACGTTCTTGAACCTGTTTGAATCTCAGAAGGACAGAAAATAAATACAACTACCACAAAAAAAGAATGTATATTTGTGTGTGCTGAGGGTGGCAGCGGGCAGGCCACCAACCTGACATGGTACAGGATATGCAACAAAAATGGTGGGAAATTGGAGTTTGTGGCAGATGGGACTGTGAGCCTTATAGTTTCTGAGTGACAGGAAAAAAAAAAAAAAGAGTACAGTTGATTCAGTTCAAAGTAATGTACATGATGGATGGGAATTTGGAGTTGCCAGAGGCAAAGAAATTATCTAAGAAGGTATAATGAATATAAGAGTGGTAGTTGGAGAAGGAAATGGCAACCCACTCCAGTACTCTTGCCTGGAAAACCCTATGGATGGAGGAGCCTGGTGGGCTACAGACCATGGGGTTGTGAAGAGTCCAACACGACTAGGTGACTTCACTTTCACTTTTCACTTTCATGTATTGGAGAAGGAAATGGCAACCCACTCCAGTGTTCTTGCCTGGAGAATCCCAGGGACAGAGGAACCTGATGGGCTGCTGTCTATGGGGTCGCACAGAGTCGGACACTACTAAAGCAACTTAGCAGCAGCAGCAGCAGCAGAATGAAGGCCAGCTGAGTACATGGTTTAATCCATCTGGGCTACAGTTGCCTTATATAAGCTGTCAAAGGGTTGTAGCAGATGATCTTGAAGAATTTATTTAGCTCTGATATTCTAAGATGGGCTTCCTTGGCAGCTCAGATGGTAAAGAATCTGCTTGCAATGCAGGAAATCCGGGTTCAATCCCTGAGTCAGGAAGATCTCCTGGAAAAGGGGATGGCAACCCATTCCAGTATTCTCACCTGGAGAATTCCATGGACAGTCCATGGGGTCTCAAAGAGTCGGACATGACTGATTGACTAACACTTTCACTTTATTTCATTCTAAGATATTCTGATATGCCATTCAGAGTAGACATGAAGATACTCTTCAATGGATACAGAGTTCCAGTTCGGGATGATGGAAATGTTATGGAGATAAACAGTGGTGATGGTTGTAGACAATGTGGATGTACTTAATCCCATTGAATCATATACTTAAAAAAGGGCTAAAATAATAAATTTGTGTTATATTTTAACACATACACAGAATAGACAGGAAAAAATAAACATATAGGGTCCTTTAAAATTAAAAATATGGCAGTAAGCGTGACTGAAAGAATGTAGGTGATAAAAGACAGATCAAAAAAGACCATGGGGACTTTGGCCTGGTGCCTGGGGACAGCATTTTTAGAAAATTGGGAATTGGGAGTGAAGCAGGATATCTTGTTAGGTGGGGAAGATCATATTGCAATCATGGACATTTTGCACTTTGGGACTAGAAGTTGTCATGTTGATCAGTTGCTAAGTTGTGTCCGTCTCTTTGCAATCCCATGGACTGCAGCACGCCAGGCTCCTCTGTCCTCAACTGTCTCCTGGAGTTTGCTCAAATTCATGTCCACTGAGTCAGTGATGCTATCTAATGATCTACTCCTTAATTGTCCCATTCTCTTTTGTCTTCGATGCTTCCCACCATCAGGGCTTTTTTTCAATGAGTCTGCTGTTCATATCAGGTAACCAAAATATTGGAGTTTCAGCTTCAGTATCAGTCCTACAAATGAATATTCAGGGTTGATTTCCTTTAGAATTGACTGGGGTGACCTCCTTGCAGTCCAGGGGGCTCTCAAGAGTCTTCTCTAACACCACAATTTGAAAGCATCAAGTCTTCAGCACTCAGCCTTCTTCATGGTCCAACTCTCACATCCATACATGACTACCGGAAAAACCACAGCTTTGACTATACAGACCTTTGTTGACAAAGTAATGCCTCTGCCTTTTAATACACTGTCTAGATTTGTCATAGCTTTCCTTCTAAGGAGCAAAGATCTTTTAATTCCATGGCTGCTGTCACTGTAAAGTGATTTTGGAGCCCAGGAAAGAAAATCTGTCACTGCCTCCACTTTTCCCCATCTATTTGCCATGAAGTGATGGGACCAGATGTCAGATGGTTTTTTTTTTAAGTGCAGATGAAGAGAAATGACTGATCTTTAGTAGACGGAAATGCAGATCAGAGCTTGAGTGAAATCAGCAATGATTCTATAAATTCATAAGTTATCACTAATGTTGCCAAACAGAACTCTTGGTTCTTCCTTCTGAAGAACTTACTAAGATCATCTGATCCCATTCTGTTCTTTTCACAGATGGCAATACCAAGTCTTAGGGAAGGGGAGTGGCTCAGACAAGATCACCCAGGAGTGAATGAGGCTTTTTGAATCTCAACCCTTTCCCCTTCATTTTATTTATCCAGGAGGGATCATCCCAAATTTGGTAAAAACATGAACTCCTTGTGAAAGATGATTGAAGGAAAGCATGAAGGAGGTGCTGCTGCTGCTGCTAAGTCGCTTCAGTCGTGTCCGACTCTGTGCGACCCCATAGACGGCAGCCCACCAGGCTCCCCCATCCCTGGGATTCTCCAGGCAATAACACTGGAGTGGGTTGCCATTTCCTTACTCTAAAGAATGGCTGTCCCCACATGGTCCAGTGAGGAATTAGAAGAAATGAGAGACCTTAGAGGGAAGTTGATTAGGACGCAAGTGACAGAATTTCAAAAAAGTGTGAACTAGGAAGGTCAAAGTGAAAGCTCAGATAAGACCCTTCTGCCTCATTTCCACAAACCCTCTGAGTCATTTCTACAAACCCTCCGAGTCACTTGATGCCTGCATCACATGGCATTGCCCTTCTCAAAAAAAAAAAAAAAAAAAAAACCAAAACCTTCAAAAACAGTAACCACCCCTCTGCCACAGGATCCCTCAGCACACACACAATCTTTACTACAGTAATGCTATGGCCATGTCTTTGGAGATTTCAGCTGTACTTAAAATATTATTATTTAGAGACAAATTTCCTATAGAAATATTGGTATAACTGGGTGTTATTCCCAGAGAATCCCCAAATGTCCTATGGCACCATAAAATGTGGTGAGAAAAGTTAAAATAATTTATCAAAATTTCCTTAAATAGCTTAGTCAAAATAATTAAGACCCAAAGATAACCAGTGACACCAAGACTTAAGATACAAAGATGTTGTAGGTAGAACACAGGATTTAGAGTCAAACACGCCCTTTCTCAGCGATAGCAAGGTACCAAATCAAACTCTCTAAGACATTTCCTACTCCTACGATTGGTTATGTCTTGGGCTATATCTTGGGTTATATCTTTCTTTCATTTCTTAACGTGCTCTTGAGGCTTTCAGGCCACCCAGCCTTCAGTTTCTGATGGAACTGATTAAAACCAGGAACCAGGAATGGCAACCACTTTTCAGAAAGTCCAGAAAAGTTGATGATAGAGACATACGTTACCAAACCACAGGGGGCCTGCCCTCACCTTTGCTGCCTCTACTGATATCCTAAGGCTGTGACAGAGACTGATTATTCATTGGATCCTACAGATGCTGGAGCAGACTACCACCTGTTAAGGGAAAAAAAGTTTTCCTTATGTGTCCAGTGAAAATGTTGGGTTTTACATCATATTTAGGGCTTCCCTTGTGGCTCAGCTGGAAAAAAAATTCCCCTGCAATGCAGGAGACCTGGTTTCGATCCCTGGGTTGGGAAGATCCCCTGGAGAAGGGAAAGGCTATCCACTCTAGCATTCTGGCCTAGAGAATTCCATGGAGTGTATAGTCCATTGGGTCACAAAGAGTCAGACACGACTGAGCGACTTTCACTTTCACTTCATATCATATTTAGTAGTCTGTCTTCCTAATTTTCACTAAATGCTTTCCTGTCCATCTAAAAGACTTCATCAGTGTCAATAAAAAAACTTGCTAGCCTCTCTTTGTAATGATAACTAATGAAACAGAGGAAATCATGCAATCAGGCCTATTGAAGTCTTTACCCTCATTTGCCAATGAAATGAACACTCTATTCCAGCCTGATTCATTCCAAGAAGACATGACAAACATGTATATACAACTGGTCAGACTGTCAAAAGAAATGTCATCATAACAACTGGTTAAAAGGATTAAGGAAATGGAAGCTGCAAAATAAGAGAATGTAGTAGTAGCACATGTGAAATAATAATTTATGTTTAACTCTTAAAATATTTTATTTTTATTTTTTAATATTCATTTTAATTGAAATATAATTGATTTAAAATATGTTAATTTCAAAATACCTAGGGATAAAACTACCAAAGGAGGCAAAAGAGCTGTATTCCAAAAAACTATAAGATGCTGACAAAAGAAATCGAAGATGACACAAACAGAAAGCTATTTCATGTTCTTGGATTAGAAGAATTAATACTGTTAAAATGACTATACTACCCAAGGCAAGCGTCCTTGGTGGTTTCGTGATAAAGAATCTGTCTGCAATGCAGGAGAGGTGAGTTTGATCCCAGGGTGGGGAAGATCCCTTGGAGATAGAAATGGCAACAGACTCCAGTATTCTTGCCTGGGAAATCCCATGGATCAAGGAGCCTGGTGCGCTATAGTCCATGGGTTCGCAAGACCTGGATACAACTTAAAAATTAAATTACCACCACCACCATCACCACCCAATGCAATCTATAGATTGAATGCAATCCCTTGCATTGAATTGATAATCAAATTACCAATGGCATTTTTCACAGAACTACAACAAAAAATGTTTTCAAGTTATATGAAACACAAAAGATCCCAAATAACCAAGCAATCTTGAGAAAGAAAAACAGAACTGGAGGAATATAGCTCCTTGACTTCAGATTATATTACAAAGCTACAGCTATCAAAACAGTATGGTACTGGCACAAAACCAGAAAGAATAATGGCATAAAATAGAAAGCTCAGAAGTAGACCCAGGTGTCTATGATCAATTAATCTGTGACAATGGAGGAAGGAATATACAATGGAGAAAAGATGGTCCCTTCAATAAGTGGTGCTGGAAAACTTGTACAGCTAAAAGTAAAAGAAAGAAATTAGAACATCCTCTAACACCTTACACAAAAATAAATTCAAAATCAATTGAAATATTTTCTTTCTCCATTTCAAGAAGATATCCAGCAAGCAAAAGCCATGTGATGACTATGGTGCTTCCTACCTTCCAGAAAAGGTGATACTGGGTAAAGATACAGCTGGGGCAGGCCTGCAGGACAAAGAGAGAGAGAAACCACAGACTGTTGTGATGGCGAGAAGTTAGTGGGAGGCTGGAAGTTGCACAGGAGACAGGGCCCCGCATTCTTCTCTCTCTGAGCCAGTGCCCTGTGGTGGGATGTGGGTGCCTGCAGGCACACATTGTTGCCAAAGACCCCTGAGGGCAGGACCTAAAGATGCCAACATGGAGTGACAATGGGCAATTCCAAGAAAGAAACGTGGACAAGACCAGTTACTGGATACATCTCCCTAGATCAACATTTCCTTCCTCTTCTTGTTTCCCTGAGAAACAGCAAAGATTTCTTCAAAATACTACCTGTGGGCTGGGAAGCACACACCAACTAACAATCTCTACTTTAGCCATTTTGCAAGTTCTGATTCAGAATTACAGAATCTCAGAGTTGAAAGGAATTCAATAGGCATCCATCTTTTTCATAAAAAGCTGGCATTTTATGTTCATCCAAAAGAATGGATACCTGTTTATAATATGCTTAATATTTTGTTATTATAAATATTATTAACTATATAAAATATAAAATTTATGAAACATCCCATTCCTTATGGACCCTTTACTCATCTACATATTGATACAGAAGAAAGATATGCACCTAAAGAAAAGAAATGAGACTGGAAAGATAATGAGGAAATAAATAAGGCAAAAAGATAAAGTTTGTTCTGAGTACCTTGTGTTCTTTTGAGAACTTTGTGTCCAGTCCCAACTTTGCTCCACCAAAGCATGTGGCCTAGGACAAGCCCTTGTTCCCCTCTGGACTGCAGTGCTCTCGTCTTTAAAAAGGATTCAGTCCCAAAATGCTTGCAATCCCGTCTCCAGCTCTATCAGTCTCTGATTCTGCATCTCATCTCTGTGATAATAAGATAATGAGAACTTCCTGAAAAATGCATTTGCTTACAAGAGGCTTTTAGGATTTCACAATTTAACACCAGCAAGAACTGCTGGTTTTCAGAGGGAAAGATATATTTAGCAGGTGGGTCTTTTGTCTCCTTTCATCATAATGTTATGCTAGGCTGACCAGAGTTTATTTTCCCCCAGACATAGATATAAAACAGATTATACCACTGGTGAAATAATGTGTTATTAAAATGAGAAATTTCTGCACATAATTTGGATAAAACAAACAGGAGATATACTTATAAGCTTAATGTATTTGTGGTCAGTTTTATAAAAGACTTCATAAATTGTCTCCATGTTTTTATTAGAATGAATGCAAAATATGGCTTCTTCTTTTAATAAGTTCCACAAAAGTCTCCTATCCTTACCTTCTGCTATTAGTTGTTATGGTTATCTATATGTTAGGGTTATTCTGTAGCCTAAATACCTACTTATTTATGTGCTGGGGAAGTATAGAAAAGGAAGAATAGGAATTGGGGTGGAGGACAAGGCAGTGGGGGAAAGAGAGAGACGTCTTTAATTTCTGTTTATAATTGAAGTGCTGAATTTGTGGAATCCTAGTGATGCCCTATTTCATTAGAGATAGTGACTGATGTACCATGCTCAATATTTTAGTTCAAATTGTACAACTTGAGGCTGTTTCTACCAAAACAGAAGACTTCTAGAAATACTATCATTACTGCCGTGTTTATAAATGCAAATCTCATTACCCTACGAGGACATCAATAGCTTAAGTGGAAACAGAAAGTACTTTTCTGATTTTCTATGATCACATCCTACTAGAATCATAGTCTAATAGAACTCTCCCCAAATTTAAATTGTATTTGAGACTTTATAGGCTTAGATGTCTTTCTACCTATCTCAAACTCTCCCATGACACAAACCACCTGGCAACTTTTTGTGACCACTTTGTAGACCAACAAGGTATGTAAAACTCAGCAACCATTGGGTAACTTGTAATCTCTTCACAAAAAAACATCTAAAATTGGTCATTTACTAAAGCCCTAATATGTTTGCACATGCATTTCTAAACAAAAATAAAAGTCCAACGTTCATATCTTGTACTGCCACACTATTGCCATAGAAACATAAAGGAAACAGATGTAAGATTCCTGGTGTGTGAAGGGGGGAAAAAATCAGATGATGTGGGCTTTGGAGGCTTTGCTGTAAACAGCCATTACAGGAAGGTGGTGAGTTTCTGGTGACCATGTCCACTCTGTGTATTGATCAAAACTGACACACACCTCTCTTCTCTCTCCACCCAGTCCCAAGGTCACTAACCTCTGCGCTGACAGCAAGGACTCCTTAAAAGAAGGATGACAAAACATGAAAATTTTCTTCCATATGCAGCATGCGAAATGCCTAAACTGATGTATTACTTTTCAAGCCTACCACGCTAGAGGAATACTTTGGCTCTGGTGAAGAGGCATTCTCCTTTTATTAAAGTGTGTGTGTGTGCGCGTGCACGCGTGTGCACACACACATGCATGTTCAAGTGTGCAGGCACACGTTTTTGCACATGCCTGTGGATGCATCCCACACACATCCACACACTCCATTAGCTAAAAATCCTCTTTCATTTTTTTCTCAACCCACTCCCACTCCACTCATATATACGCACACCCATTTTACATTGCAATTACATCAAAAAAGGCTGTCTGCAGTCCAGTACAATCCATCTGGTGGCCTAGACAGTAGATCATGAAGGGATTAGCTTACGCTATGAAGGAAAATAGTTTTATCACCCACTCTTTCTGAGACAGACTGGGACCTGGGACCCTTTGTGGCAGTACTTACACCTGGACAAATGTCACCTCAAGCAACAAAATACAAAGAAAGTATAAGGAACTATAAATGACTACATGCATAAGCAACTGGGCTAGATTATGGACAACAAGATACAAAAAGACCAAAGAAATCCATTGCCACTTCTGAAGAGCCAGGAGCAAAACCAGGGTGTCATGAGCAAAAGCAGGATACTACACACGTCTCTGCACTTACCACCACGAAAGGGGTAGCAAACCGCCTAAGCCACCCTCCAGCCTGATCCCTGGGACACACCCCTACCTTCACACCATATAAAGAACCAACTCACCCCTCTGACCACTCAGGGAGTAAGCAAGGGAACCTGTTATTTATTTTTGCTCCCTCCTGCTGCAGCAGGGGCCCCAGTAAAGGCTCATCTGAATTTCTGGCCTCTTATCAATTTCTGTTGATTGGGGAAGGTCTGTATCATCCCCATTATCCGTAGGGGCTTCTCTTCAGGTTTTGATGGTCTTGCTGTGTCTTGATGCTTTCCTACTAGCTCGCTCTGCCTGGACGACACCCTTACCACTGTGCCATGTGTCACACATTATTAACAATGTGTCCTGGTTACCCACTAAAATGCTCTCTTTACAACCTGTAGATGCCTCCCTGCTCACTGCCCTACATTCTGGTGGACACACAGCTTAGAAGGTCAACATTGACACTTCTTCCCTACCCAGGTTGGCAAAGGCACACTGGTTGCGATCATGCACTTTGCTGTGCATAACCGAAATAACTCACGTAGGAAACTCCCCGTCTCTTCCCACACTGCAACTATTTGTTGCAATCTGGGTTCTCATCACGCTGTGTTTACATCTAGAGCCTAACTATAGACACATTTCTCAAGGACTCACAGATAACTCATTAAAACCTATGTGGAATTGTTTGGATAGCTGCTTACTATTAGATTTGACCAAATCATGAGTTCACCCAATCTTCTTCCATTTCTATATTACTCTGCCAAACTGCTGTCACTTTAAGTTTTCTCAAATATTATAATAATAGCTTGAAATAGTTTTTGTCTCCACAGGCTCAAAAACCATCAGCTGATTTCGTTCCCCAAGTGTTTACTGAATGCCTGCTACAAATGGTGGGTACTCTGCTGTGTGTGGTAGACACAGCAATAAATAGTGGAGACAGTCAAGGAAACAGATGTTACAATGTGATAAAGATGATGTCAAAGGAGCTTTGGAAGCATATAGAAAAGTTTTGAGTCCCATCTGGAAAGCACCAGAGGTGCTTCTAGGAGGAAGGTAATGCTGAAACATTGACCAGAACCTTATGAAATAGTTATAATTATCTTCATGTTGTAGATGAGGAAACAGATTCATTCACCATTCAACAAATATTTTCCGAATCTGTTGTACTGCGATCTTTGACGGTGCTGGACTTTGGTGGTGAGCAAATCAGGCTCACCTGGTCCCTGCCAGCGTGAGGTTCACACTCCAGTTGCAACTAAGTAATTTGTCCCAGGTCACACTTTTAATAAAAGGCAGAGGAAGGGGTAAAACTGTGCCTCATTCATAGCTCCTGACCTTTCTAGCATGCTGCACATGGCCAGATTTAATGTTTTTCTTATAATTCATATGGTGGCTCAAATGGTAAAGAATCTGCCTGCAATACAGGAGATCTGGGTTCGATACCTATGTTGGGAAATTCCCTGGAGAAGGGAATGGCAACCCATCCAGTATTTTTGCCTGGAGAATTCCATGGACACAGGAGCCTGGTGGGCTACAGTCCATGGGATTGCAAAGAGTCAGACATGACTGAGAAACTAACACTTATAATCCATGGAAGCCCCTGAAGATATTTTAGAAGCAGAAAAACATGATCAAATCTACAATTTAGAATAATCACTGGCAACAGGGTAGAGAAAAAATTCCATAGAGAAAAGCCTTTTACATTGATGGACAATTGCTTTTCAACAAAGGTGCTACAACAATTAAATGAGGGTAAGAAGCTGGAGAAGGCAATGGCACCCCACTCCAGTACTCTTGCCTGGAAAATCCCATGGACAGAGGAGCCTGGTAGGCTGCAGTCCATGGGATCTCGAAGAGCCGGACACGACTGACTACTTCACTTTCAGTTTTCACTTTCATGCATTGGAGAAGGAAATGGCAACCCACTCCAGTGTTCTTGCCTGGAGAATCCCAGGGATGGCAGAGCCTGGTGGGCTGCCATCTGTGGGGTCGCACAGAGTTGGACACGACTGAAGCGACTTAGCAGCAGCAGCAGCAAGAAGCAATTGGATATTCATATGCAAAAGAATGAACTTGGATTCCTACCTTATCATGTAGAAAATTTAACTCAAAATGGATCAAAGACCTAAACTATAAAACTCTTGGAAGCAGACATAGGTATAAATCTTCATGACCCTGCACGAGGCAATGACTTAAACATGACAACAAAAATACAAGCAATCAAAGAAATACTAAAGTTGTACTTCCCATTAATTTTTTTTTAACAAGAAAAGGAACCTGCTCTAAAAATGTGAAATAATTTTCTTTTCAATACCAAACTTGGTGAACGAGTCCCTCTAAGAGATTCACAAGGAAGAAGAAAGTTCTATTTCCTATCTTGCAGTCAACAGTTTCTGGCATTAGACATTACGAATTCTCCATAATATATTCAAAGAAGAAAATATTTAAGGAGAGAACTTAGGACCAGAAAACTATTTTTTTTGAAGCCACTAGGAAATGTTTATACTTACTGCATTGACTTTTGCATTGCAAAGGGGTCAGTATGTCTTGCCTTAAAAGGTTTTCCTTTTTTTTTTTCTCTGAAGTAAGTTTCTAAGCACCCAGAAATTCTCTTTATATAATTACTATTTTTAAAGGCCTGTTCAAGTATGACCTTAATTTTGTGTATATTTATGTGTGTGTATATATATATGTGTCCTCCACATACTGTATCACGTATGTCAGGTGTATTCAACTGGACTTCATAAAAATTAAAAATGTTTGTATAGAGGACATTGCCAACAATGTGAAAGCACAACCCATAGAATAAAAAAATATTTACAAATCATATATCTGAAAAGGGCCCATTATCCATATAATCTATATAACTTATATTTTTTAAGTATTACAACTTAATAATCAAAAGGCAAATAAAGATGGACAAAAGATTTGAGTGGACATTTTTTCCAATGAAAATATGCAAATGGTCCATAAACACAAGAAAAGATGCTCAACATTAGTCACTGCTGCTAAGTCGCTTCAGTCGTGTCCGACTCTGTGCGACCCCAGAGACGGCAGCCCACCAGGCTCCCCCGTCCCTGGGATTCTCCAGGCAAGAACACTGGAGTGGATTGCCATTTCCTTCTCCAAGGCATGAAAGTGAAAAGTGAAAGTGAAGTCGCTCAGTCATGTCCGACCCTCAGCGACCCCAATGGACTGCAGCCCACCAGGCTCCTCCGTCCATGGGATTTGCCAGGCAAGAGTACTGGAGTGGGGTGCCATTGCCTTCTCCGTACATTAGTCATTAGGAAAATGCAAACCAAAACCACAATGAGATACCACTTCATACCCAGTAGAATGGCTAAAATTAAAACGACAGACAATAATGTGGCAGTAATTACACTTCTAGGTATATACATAAAAGAAATAAAAACCTATGTCCATATCAAACCTTGCACGTAACTATTCATAGCATTATTATTTATAATAGCTAAAAAGTAGAAACAACCCATATGTCCATGAACCCATGAATGGATACACAAAATATCCGCATAACAGTATGCTATCCAGCCATAAAAACAGAAGTACTGATACATGGCATAATATGGATAAACCTGGAAAACATTATGCTAAAGTGAAAGGAAGTTGACAAAGACCACGAATCATATCATTCTGCTAATATGAAATGGTCAGAATAGGCAAACCCATAGAATTACATGGCAGGATAGTGGTTACTTAGGGTTAGGGGAGGAAGAAATGCAGAGTGACTAATAATTGGTATGGGGTTTCTTTCTGAGGTGATAAAAATGTTCTAGAAAGTTCTAAGAGGGGTGATGGTTACAAACACTGTGTACAAAATCAATTTGGTAAGGTACAGATGGCAGGAAATGATCACCCAGAAACTTGTCACAGTTTCAGAAATTCTGTCTACACTGTAAAAATGTACTATCATTTTCAGTTTTTTCCTCATAGCATGTCTTACATATTTCCCTGTTGTGTGATGTGTGTGTATGTCATCCATACATTATACATATATATGAGGCACATAGACCTTAGGGAATAGGTCAAAATATTAATAGAAGTTATCTTTTTCTAAAGTAGCTATCTTTCAGTGGGATTGTAAATAACTTATATTTCCTTATAGCTTTTTGATATTTCTCAAATGGTCTACAATGAGTTTGCATTACTTTTGTAAACAGAGAAAAATACATTTTAGTGGTTTGTTTAATAAGCTGAAGGTTGTACAATTGCTTTTACTTCAAGGTCTCCACTGTAGGGATTGACCCTGTGCTGAAATAGTGGGTAGGTATTAATCCCTGTGCCAACAAAACCAATACCAGTTCATTAATACCACAAAAACAAATTAGTTTGAGTTTTTTGTATGCAAAACTATCATGGTACTTCAAGTTGTCTTCTAAAAATGGAATCATTTCAAACTCATGGCCAAATTTCATACACAAGCTTTCTCTTTATGTAGAATTGTCTGTATTTGTTTTTAGCATGGGGAAAAGAAAGTCCCTGATGACATTTTGCAAATGCCAGTTGATGATTTTCAAAACTATTTCTTTTTCCTAGAGCCAACTGTATCCTTTGCAAGTCTATTCCCATCTGTCATCAATAAAAATAAACCTTATCTCAAAACACGGTTTTTTGAAATGTCATTGCAGTACTCCACCTATTTTCTTGTAAGGAGGAGAAGAAAAAAAGAAAGGCTTTGGTTGACTTCCATATTCTTGAAAGCCAGACTGTGTTTCCCTGTAGTGTGTACAGGAAAGGAGTCAGGGTTGGGGGAGGGGCAGAAAAACTAGAGAACTTTAGTATCAAACATTAATTTTATAGCTAATTTTGTTAGCTTTGTTCCATTATTAATTTTCAAGATATATCAGGTTTTATGATTGAAAAAGTATAAATATCAATATATCTTACACCAGTGTTTCCCAAACTTAACGTGCTTATGAATTATCTGAAAGAGAAAGAAAGAAAGAAAGTGAAGTCGCTCAGTCATGCCCGACTCTTTGCAACCCCATGGACAGTAGCCTGAACCAAGCTCCTCCATCCACAGGATTTTCAAGGCAAGAGTACTGGAGTGGATTGCCATTTCCTTCTCCAGGGAATCTTCCCAACCCAGGGATCGAACCCAGGTCTCTCGCATTGTAGACAGACGCTTTACCTTCTGAGCCACCAGGGAATTACTGCGGGTTTGGTTAAAATGTAGATGCTGATTCAGTAAGTCTAGGAAGGACCAACAGCATGAATGCTAATATGTGTGCTTTTGTCTGTGTGCACAAACAGTATCCATATACAAATAAAATTAGGATGTTTAATGAAGAATACATCCTTTCAGATATAACTTTTGTCATTTTATTTTCAATTCACACTATTATAAAACTATAGCCTTATTCCTAAAAAGGAAATAAAAGTTTCTCTTAAAAAGTTTAATATGGTTGTGGCCACCAGCTTCCAAGATGGCTCCCCAAGGATCCCTGCCTCTGGGACTTACATCTCCTGTGTCCCCTCCCGTTTTAAATCAGAGCGGATGTGTCATCAACAAAACTGAGCCAAACCGATGTACATTACTTCTGAGATTAGGTTATAGAGAAGTTGTAGTTTCCATCTTGGGCTCTCCTGCATGCTTCTCTGAATTGCACACTCTCTGGGAAGCTAGCTGCCATGATACGAACTATTCTATGGAGAGGCCCACGTGGTGAGGAGCTGAGATCTCCTGCCAACAGCCACGTGAGTGAACTTGGAAGGCAATCCTTCAGCCCAGTCAAGTTTTCAGATTACTACAGCCCCAGCACGTATCTTGGCTCCAACCTCAGAGAGAATCGGATCCAGAATCACCCAGCTAAGTTACTCCCGGGTTCTTGACCCTCAGAAACTCTGAGTTCATAAAAGTGTGTTGTTTGAAGCTGCCAAGTTTGGGAGTACGTACATAGTGACAGATAAACATATGGGCAAAAATGATATATGTAATAATGAATCCATAGAAAATTGGTCTGTATCTCCATAGAACTCATGAATTTTTTCTAATAGGATTTTTTTTTTTTACTTCCCACAGTTGAAAGAACATACTGTATAAACGGTTTAGGATGTCTTATCTCTGTCTCTCTTCATAGGGTGGTGATGGAAGAGGGGAAGAGTGAAGCCAGTCCCCCTCATGCACACATGCCCTAAACTCCACACCCGTCAATGTTATCACCGCACATTTCCCCAGTTCAGCGCCTGGTGTGGACTCCTCCAGAAAGAAAACAGTGACTTTCAGTAGTAGAAAGCAGCACTTTACCTTATCTATTTTCCTTCCTTGGCATGCTACATTACAATCTTATGTTAAAGATATTCAGAGAGGCAAGAACTAATTCTTAGGTACAAATAATAATGTCCAGTCTACATCAAAAGTAAGAGCTTCATGGATGACAAAAATTGATCACTGGAATAAAAGCAAATGTATACATAAGGTTCACTATTACTGTGCAAGCGTGCTAAGTCACCTCAGTCATCTCCGACTCTGTGTGACCCTGTGGACTGTAGCCCACCAGGCTCTTCTGTCCATGGGATTTTCCAGGCAAGAATACTAGAGTGGACTGGCGTGCTCTCCTCCAGAGGATCTTCCCACCCCAGGGATCGAACTCGTGTCTCTTATGTCTCCTACATTGGTAGGCAGGTTCTATACCACTAGCGCCACCTGGGGAGCCCCTTACTATCTTACAGAACAACTAAGCCTGTGCATCACAATGAGTGAGCCTGTGCTCCAGAGCCTGTGAGCTACAGCTACTGAGCCGGTGTACCATAACTACTGAAGCCCACATGCTCTAGGGCTTGCGAGCCAGAACTATTGAGCCTGAGTGCTGCAACTACTGAAGCCCATGCCTAGAGCCTGGTCCGCAATAGGAAAAGCCACTGCAATGAGAAGCAGTAGCCCCTGCTCCCCACAACTAGACAGAAAGCCCAAGCAAAAGCAATGAAGATTCAGTGCAGCCAAAATAAATAAAAATTTTAAAAAGAAAAGAAATATAGAGATTCTAGACAACTTGGGAATAGTGGTATCAATACCTTCAAATCAACTACAAAGTCTAATAAAGGCATAGAGGCTCAGAGGGGGTTTGTGAACAATCACCTCGCCTCTGTGCCATACTGAGAGTGCAGATGACACTGATGCTTTTTAAGTTCCACCTAATCCTTACTGCTGAGTAGGGAAAGACAAAACTGTCCCGTCTGCATTTGGCGATTTTAACACTTGGCCATGCCGTTTCTATGTTTATCTTTGTTTTCTGCCTCTTGGTTCCAAAGTTTTTTCTCTCTCCTGCATTAAAGGCGATCTCAGACTGAAAGCTGGCTGGCCCATTGCTCTAAGCATACCAATCAGATCATGAGTAATGACCGGGCACTTTCATTTAGGGATGTTCCTAACGACAGGATTGAGTCCAGCTGCCACGTGTTGCCTAAACTGAACATTCAAACAAGGTGGAAAACACTAGGTCTGTGTCCTTGGATACTGGAAGCTTCAAAGACTGTTTATTGTTCAGCATCTTAAATCAAAATAGAAGGAGATTTCACAGTTTCCAGGGTACATCTCCTTAGGCAAGAAGCAAATCTGTTCTTTAATAAGAATCATTGAGTGAAAAGACTTGTTGCCCATCTTCTCCATTTTTTCGTTTTTCAAATAGCAATAATAGTTCTTTTTTATATTTTAATCAAGAGGCAAGTGATCCTTTTCAAACTCTTAGAAGCAAACTCATGATAGAAAATCCAGCCATACCAGCCAGATGTTCTCTCTACAAGTTTGGGTTTTAGATAATGATGCGTTCATGATGGATTTAATTAAAATGGGGGATGTTATTTTTAGGCCTGTGTTGAAAATAGGTACATTCAATGGAAGATTAAAGACTGCAAAGCTTTAAATAGTCAAGTGTTAAAGCAAAACGTACAGTATAAATGTGTAGCCCTTGTGTGGTTAACCGTGGAGGAATGAGAAAGCAAGGAGCTAGGGAGGGTTCCATTAGAGGGGTCCAATGTAATACACATTTTAATTAATTCTTTTATTTATTCAGTTCAGTCACTCAGTCGTGTCTGACTCTTTGTGACCCCATGAACCACAGCACACCAGGCCTCCCTGTCCATCACCAACTCCCAGAGTTCACCCAAATCCATGTCCATTGAGTTGGTGATGCCATCCAACCATCTCATCCTCTGTCATCCCCTTCTCCTCCTGCCCTCAATCTTTCCCAGCATCAGGGTCTTTTCAAATGAGTCAGCTCTTTGCATCAGGTGGCCAAAATATTGGAGTTTCAGCTTCAACATCAGTCCTTCCAGTGAACACCCAGGACTGATCTCCTTTAGGATGGACTGGTTGGATCTCCTTGCAGTCCAAGGGACTCTCAAGAGTCTTCTCCAACACCACAGTTCAAAAGCATCAATTCTTGGGCGCTCAGCCTTCTTCACAGTCCAACTCTCACATCCATACATGACCACTGGAAAAACCATAGCCTTGACTAGACGGACCTTTATTGACAAAGTAATGTCTCTGCTTTTTAATATGCTATCTAGGTTGGTCATAACTTTCCTTCCAAGGAGTAAGAGTCTTTTAATTTCATGGCTGCGGTCACCATCTGCAGTGATTTTGGAGCCCCAAAAAATAAAGTCTGACACTGTTTCCACTGTTTCCCCATCTATTTCCCATGAAGTGATGGGACTAGATGCCATGATCTTCGTTTTCTGAATGTTGAGCTTTAAGCCAACTTTTTGACTCTCCTCTTCCACCTTTATCAAGAGGCTTTAGTTCTTCACTTTCTGCCATAAGTGTGGTGTCATCTTCATATCTGAGGTTATTGATATTTTTCCTGACAATCTTGATTCCAGCTTGTGCTTCCTCCAGCCCAGAATTTTTCATGATGTACTCTGCATATAAGTTAAATAAGCAGGGTGACAATATACAGCCTTGGCGGACTCCTTTTCCTATTTGGAACCAGTCTGTTGTTCTACGTCCAGTTCTAACTGTTGCTTCCTGACCTGCATACAGGTTTCTCAAGAGGCAGGTCAGGTGGTCTGGTATTCCCATCTCTTCCACAGTTTATTGTGATCCACACAGTCAAAGGCATTGGCATAGTCAATAAACCAGAAATAGATGTTTTTCTGGATTAAATATCTACTCTGTATCAGATGCTATTCTAGACACTCAAGATTTTCCAGTGACCAAAGCAGACAAAGATTCCTTCCCAAAAGAATCTACTTTGTTGTCACAGGAGACAGACACTAAATGATCAATTGTAATAAGTAAATTCTACTGTTTGTTAGGAGAAGGCAATGGCAATCCACTCATGTATTCTTGCTGGAAAGCCTCATGGACAGAGGAGCCTGGAGGGTTATAGCCCATGTGGTTGCAAAGAGTTGGACATGACTTAGCAACTGAACAGCAACAAGCACTATTTGTTAGGTGACAAGTGCTATGACAGAAGAAAAGGGAAAAGAGAGGTGGAAGTACCGGAAGACCTATTTTAAATAAGATGGTCTGGTCAAACCTCATTACGGAAGTGACAGTTTAGGTAAGATTTTTTTTTAAAGCAGAAGGAATTTGCCATGGGGATTTCTGGGTGAAGGGTCTTCTAGTCAATGGGTACAGCCAAAGTAAGGCTCCAAGGCAGGACTGGGTCTGATAGATGAGAAGCAACAGTGAGCCAGGGTGGCTGGGGCAGAGAAGTTAGAATGGAAGTAGCTGGAGAGGAGGTAATGGAAAGGACTGGAGAGGAGCTGTCGAAAGGACTTTGACTTTCCCCCTGAAAGGGACCCTACGACAGGATGTACTGACATTTGTCAACATGTCTCTACTCAATAGCTTTGGCTGCTCTAGAGGGATAAGAGGAGAAGTAGAGAGACCATTAGCAGACTGTTCTGAGTAGAAGATGGTGGATCAAAACAGGTGGGAGCACGAGGTAAATAAGGATCGACGTGATGTTGGACATGCTCTGAATGCAGAGCCAGACTTCGTTGCTGGACTGAATTAGGGGTGGGAAAAAAAAAGAGATCAAGGTGCCTCTGAAGTTTCAGACTTTAGCAATTTGAAAAACAGAATTCCCTTCAATTAAGATGGGGAAGGCTGTGGGTAAAAAGGATGTCATTTTAGATATCTTAAATTTGAGATTATTAGAAATTCAAGTGAATATACTTGATATACAGTTAGAAATTCAAGTGGATATACTAAATAGACAGTGGGATACTAGAGTCTAAGGAGAGAAGTGTGGACTAGAGATAGGATATTTTAATAAAAACAGCTTATAGTTTTGACTACTGTATGAAATATTTACAGTGTAAAATACATGTCCATCCATAATGAGTCACAAGACTTTTGGGATAACTTCTAGTGGCTATAAAGAATCAACACTGAGACTTCATGATAACATATGAGGAACCTTATATCCAAGTAATGTGTCAATCAAATAGAAAGGTATACTGTACAAAAATACCCAGGAACCAAGAGTCTTTACGTCAGTTTTTTTTTTTTTCCACTTTTGAGAAATAACTGATATACACCACTGTATAAGGCATGACAGTTTGCTTTACATATATTATGAAATGATTACCACAAAAGCTTCAACTAACATCCATTTTCTCAAATAGATACAATAAAAAGAAAAGAAAGAAGAAAAAAGGAAAACATTTTTCTTCCTTGTGATTATAACTCCTAGTTTAACAGCTTTCCTATATATCATCCAGCAGCATTAACTATAATCACTATACTGTTCATCACACTGCTAGGAGTTATGTATCTTGTAACTGGAAGCTTGTACCTTTCAACAACCACTTCTGGTTACTACAAGTCTGATCTCTTTTTCTATGAATTGTTTCAGATTCCATGAGTGAATGAGATCATACTGTATTGGTTTTTCATTGTCTGACATTTCAGATAGCAATAATGCCCTCAAATTTTATCCATGTTGTTGCAAACAATAGGGTTCCTAGGATTTCCTTTTTTTAAAATGGCTGAGTAATATTCTATTGTGTACACATATACCACAACTTCTTTATCAATTCATTCATCAATGGGGAGGTTATCTCCAGGTCTTGGCTCTTGGAAATAATGCTTCTGGGTGCAGATATCTTTTTAAGTTCATACAAAACACTAATTTTTCAAAATATTCAGTATAACTGGTACAAATATAGTGATTTTGTTCTCAAAAATGTATGTCTCAAGAGAAAAGTTCTTTGCAGAAGCTATTTACACACTTTTCCTCTCTCATTTTCTGCTTCTCACAACTTCTTGAAACTACTGGTTGTCTGAAGACAATCTGTGAGAACCATGTAGCCCATAAATTGTTCAGAAATGATTGTGTTCATAGTTTATACAGTGGCAGTTATTCCTATTTACAATCTTTCAACATATGCTGAAGACCTCAGCACAGAAAAGGAGACCAAGATGACCCCACACCGTAAGGTTACCAGGGTCGAGTCTCTGCTTCCTCTAACAATCCCAGTATGATGTGGTAGATGGCTAGCTCCATGAAACCAAAGGACAGTTTTACAAGGCACGATGTAGTAAAACTGGAACCAAGGAGAAGCTACCATGTGGGAAAGTCATTCTGAGTCTTATTGGAGATAATAGGTACAGACTCTTGAAAGGAAGTGTTGATTCTTTTGCTTTCTTTTATGACATGGAGCATGCATGGTGGCTAAAAACATGGGATAACTAATGAGGACCTACTGAATAGCACAGGGGCTAAAAAGAAGGTACACTCTGTTTATAGGACATTTATTAAGTTAACCTTAAAAATGCATTCCAATTTACAGTAGGTTCAGACAAATACTGTTTGATTCCACTTACACAAGGTACCTAGAACAGCCAAATTCATAGTCAGAAAGTACAGTGGTAGATGCCAGGGGCAGAGGCGGGTAGGGGGTACAGAGGAGGAATGGAGAGTTTGTTTTTAATGGGGACAGAGTTTTAGTTTAGAAAAATTCGGGAGAGGGATGATGGTGAGAGTTGCATAACAATGTGAATGTCCTTAGTGCCACTGAACTGTCCCGTTGAATATGGTTAAAATAGTATGCTTTACATTATAGGATTTTACCACAGCAAAAAAAAAAAATTTTTAAACCTAAGGAAAAGTGAATAAATGGTGGATATTAGTTTTTTTAAAAGCCTGGACTCTAGAGCCAGGATCCCTAAGTCGAAATCTCAGCTCAGCCCCAGCTGTGTGACCCTGCTGTTGTTCAGTTGCCAAGTCATGTCTGACTCTTGGAGACCCCATGGACTCTGGCACACCAGGCTCCCCTGTTCCTCACCATTTCCCGGAGTTTGCCCAAGTTCATGTCCATTGAATCGGTGATGCGTCCAACCACCTCATCCTCTGTTGCCCTCTTCTAAGTGGAAGTTGTGGCCGTGAGCATGCTACTTAGCCTCTCTGTGTCCTATCACCACTGCATATAAAATGAGAATAATTCCAGTACCCAGCCCCTAAGGGTTGTCAAGAACATTAATGAATTATGATTTATAAAGCCATTAGAAAAGTGCTAGAAACCCAGTAAAACCTATAAAAATGTTTAGTAAATAAATAAAACCCAATTTTTCTCCTAAGGCATACCTCCTTCTGCTTACTTCAGCCTCTGGGGCATGTTTTTCATATTTTTAGAACTTTTCAGAAACTGATGGCAGCAGTTAAGTATTTTTTTTGACTTTTATTCCTATAATTGTAGACTCGCTCTTCACAAAAGCTCATCTCTAAGTTAGTTTCTGAGGTATGCCGGGTCCCCCTGCCTGCCTTCCAGAAATTGCCTGCAGCATGTCTGGTGGGGTTCCAAGTTCGCTTCAGTCAGCCAAGTAAGGTTTAGTGTGATTTTTCATCACCTTGACGTCAGTGAGAAATATCACTAAATTAATGCAAAAAAGATGTTCAATAGGATTTCATGAATAACTCAAAGCCCACTGCAAATACAAGATTGTCTGTGATGTTTTGAATTGATTGAAATCTGTCTAGGGATTTCCAGCAATTCATAAACCAATTTCAGCTGACCGATCTAAAGCTTCGTTTTTTAAAACCTGGCTTGTCAGAAGGAAAGTGCCGTCTCTTCCAGGCAAACACCTCAAATTGATTCAATTATCATTGACATCTAATGAAATCACTGCAGGTATTAGCAACAGTCCCTCATGGAGAAAGTTGACCACAGCAGCTTAGGTCCAAACACTCTTGACTTACCTTAAAACATGACCGAGTTAAGAATTGTCTCCACCTCATTAGGCCTGCCTGCACTGATTTCCAACTCCCACGTTCCTCCAGCCTTCACCGCTGTCTTTGGACATGCTTTTTCCTGCATGTGCAAAAGTCATTCCCCTTGTACTCTAAGCTTGAGAACTTTCTCCCACGTGTTTCTTGGAGGTTGCCAATATCCATCAGCAAGGGATTTAACATGAATCTTCTTTTTATTCTTGATATTTTGAGCTCCAGAGGCTGATGTAACACTTATTTCTTCATATATAAGCAATATGAAAAGCAAAGAATTTGAGTCTCAGAAATAATGATTTTGAGAATATTCTCTATAGGGTAACCTCTTCAGTTTTCAAATTTTACTGTGGTTTTCACTCAGGTTTCCATTCCTTCCTCCTTCCTTCCTTTGTTTTTAGTGTGATTGCTTTTTGAGACTTGCCCATTCTGATATCAGTGTAGGTAGCTGTAGTCTCTAGAAAGCATGGCTCATTTGAAATTTCCTCAGATAATATCTGCAGCACAAACTTGTCAGGTCAAATTCATTCTCTAGGATAGATTCTTCTAGTTGTGTTAAGCTGTTTGGCTTCTATAGCTTTACCTATAGCTGCTGCTTCTAGCCCTGGTAGACACTTGATTTGAATAGCCAACCTGGATCATCTCATTAAAACTGACTTTTTTCCAACAGGAAATCAATCCAATGGACATCTTTCAGCCTTCTTGTTATTTGATCTCTCAGTGGCACATGACCCAAGGAAAGCCTTCCTTTTAATTCTAACCCTCCTAAGTTTCTTCCTTTTCCCTGATACTTCTTTCACTTCTCTTGATGGTCCTCACCGGTCTTAAAGGATCACTAGTTCCCAATCAATTCTTTACAGTTATGATGCTTGTCTTTTCTGTTGACTCAACTGATTGATCCTAAATCCATTGCTCGCTGGCTGTATAACTTTGAGAAAGTGATTTAACTTCTCTCTGCCAAGTTTCCTCATCACCAAACCTAATAAAGTTGTTGAGTTAGATACTAAGTTAATATTTAGTATCTTAATTGATAAGTATTAATAAATAGAGCTACTTCATATCTAATATTCTTAATAATAAGTATGCTTATAATTATACACAGTTAATATTCATAAGTACTCAGAACAGTGATTGGTATAGAGTAAGAACTACTTAACTATTTCTTTCAGTAAATCCCATGGCTTCAAATCACCACCTGTGATGCCTGGCAGTAATGTCTCCAGTCTATATTTCTAACCAGAATCTCTCTCTCTAGAACCCAGATATTTTTACCTGGAGGCCTTATGGGTACCAGGGAATCTATTAACTCTCATAATACTATTTGCTCACCTGCTCTGTCTCAAGAATTGACACTATCTGGCTCATGCCAAGATATGGACCTTGACTCTTTCCTTCCACCTCAACCTACACATCTCACCATCCATGCTATTAATCCTTTTCTGGACCTAACTGGAACCCATTCTGCTATCTCCAGTCTTGCTCAATTTCATCTATCCTCCTTATTGCAGAAGAGAAAACTTAAGAATTTTCTTTCCAAGAGATAATCAGATAGTGCCCCCAATGAAAATCCTTCTATGATGCCCTCATTAGGCCTGTCTACACTGATTTCAGAACTCAGACTAAGTACATACTACCCCACTTTCTGAAGTTCCAATACTTTGGCCACCTTATGTGAAGAGCTGACTCATTAGAAAAGACCCTGATGCTGGGAAAGAGTGAGCACAGGGGGAGAATGGGATGGCAGAGGATGAGATGGTTGGATGGCATCACCAACTCAATGGGCATGAGTTTGAGCAAGCTCCAGAAGATGGTGAAGGACAGAGAAGCATGGGGTGTGGCAGTCCACGGGGTCGCAAAGAGTTGGACATGACTGAGCAACTGAACAACAACAAGCCCCATTTCCTAATCATCATCACCCTTTTAGCTATAGTTTATCTTTTTAGAGTTGGTTGCAGGGAAAGCTCTGAATTAGAACACATGAAATTCAGTATCATTACTGATTGACTGAACTAAGTGATTGTACCTTTCTAAACCTCAGCGTTCCTTCTGTCAAAGAAGGAATATTCATTCAACAAATATGTGTTAAGATCTTATATGCCGGTCCTATTCTAGACTTCAGAAACACAGCAGTGAATAGATGTTACCTCTGCTTTCAGTAGGTTTACACTGTAAGGAGGGATACAGACTTTGATCTTATAAACTTCCCACAAATCTCTACCAAAAGAAACATCTAGTTTGTGTTCTGCCACTGCCTCCTCTTATTGTATCTACTCCTGTTACAGTTCATATCACTACATTGCAACTCTCAGTTTCCTGTGCGCTTTACCTTAGGTCTCCCTGTCAAAGAAACCATGAGACAAGAACTTGGGTGCAGGTAGTTTATTTGGGGGATGAGCTCAGAAAGAACAGATAAGGGAAAGAGAGACAATAAAGGAAAGAAACCCAGCAATAGCTGTTTTAATGAACAGATGACTGCTTAGGGCAACTGGGTCTTGATGCCCCTGAAATCTCTCTGAGAAATTATATGGAAAATATCTCAGGACCATCACACTAGATGGTGTGGGAGCTGAAGCACCTCATCCCTATGGATGAAATGTGGCCCCCTGGGGACATTAAATCCACTGTACTTTCACATTGCACTTGCACATGGGTTAATTCAGGTGGGCCAAACAAGAATGGTAGGACCTCAACAGCATCTCCTACGCTCTCCAGTTTGCTTACTGGCCTGACCACTGCAAGAAATGTACAATACCCATCCTCCAAGAGCGCCTACTCGGTGGGTGGAATGAATGGACAAACCTCTACTACATCAACATGATAAAATAAATACTCTCAAAGAGTCTTGTTTCTCTGTAACATTGAAGGCTAAAAGGGCACAGAAGAGGAGGCACCTATGAAATACCATATACAAAATTCACTGATGAGATGCCTGAAAAGGTTTCTTTCTAATCGGTGACCACTGTTATGGACTGAATGTTTGGGTCCCCCACTGCCTCAAATTGACATGTTGAAGTCCCAACTCCCAATGTAATTATATTTGGAGATAGGGCCTTTATGGAGGTTAACTAAAGTTAAATGGGGTCATAAACATGAGGGGCTCTGATCCAAAAGGGTTAATGTCCTTAAGAGAAGAGATACCAGAGAGTGCTCTATGACTCTCTTGTTCTTTCTCTCTCCACCATATGAAGACACAGTGAGAAGACAGCTGTCTGTAAGCCAGAAAAAATCCTCACCAGAAAGCCACCTTGCCATATCTTGATCTTGGACGTTCTAGCCTCCAGAACCGTGAGGAATAAATTTCTGTTGTGGAAGCCACCCAGTCTGTGGTATTTTTGTGATGGCAGCCTGAACAGACTAAGACACCATATTGAAAAAGAAAAATAGTACTGGTGAGCTGGGTTCATCAATGATACCAGCAAAGAGTTGCATGGACAGAGTCAGTGACTTGAACATATATTTTGTATCTGGTACTTCCCTGGTAGCTCAGACGGTAAAGCATCTGCCTGCAATGCAGGAGACCCAGGTTCGATCCCCAGGTTGGGAAGATCCCCTGGAGAAGGAAATGGCATCCCACTCCAGTACTCTTGCCTGGAAAATTCCATGGATGGAGGAGCCTGGTGGGCTATAGTCCATGGGGTCGCAAACAGCTGGACATGACTGAGTGATTTCACTTTCACTTTGACACATATTCCCGTATGAAGTCCTTGACCCCAAATTCTTTCATTAAAAAGGCTGTATTTAAGTACAAAAGCCCCTGAACACACAGACTGCCTATAGAAAATGATATGCTTTATATTGATCAGTCTAGAACTATTCAGAAATTTCTTGTTCAGATTTTTAAATCAATCATGAACTTTCAGAGATAAATATTTACTAGCAATGTGGTGATAGGCTTTGAGCAAGTTACTTTCTTGGCATAAAATAACTTCCCATTTCATAGGCACATAAAATGGTTAAAAGACTTCTTGGACATCAAATAACTCATATGAAATATGCTGATGAGTTAAGTGTAAATAAATGAGAAACACATGGATAAAATTTTCCTTAAATACATAAAGCTTTAGACATTAAGTGAAAAAAGAGACTGATAAAAACACATCTGGGGTTTTGCCCACTACAAAAATTATTTTCAGTTTTTGATATTAAAACAAATTACAATTCAATGTGTATAACTTGAGTATAAGCTCTTGATTTATAAAATAATGCTTGTCATATAATGATTGGGGAGATAGTATAGATAAACATTTATGAGAACTCAGCCCTGACCTAACTCAGATGGAGAAAATTCTTTGCTTATTTAGAAGCAGAAAGGTCAATTTTCTTGCTGCTATTTTTAGCAAGGGAAGCTTAAAGCAACATAGTTCTGTACTTCACTCTGAAGAATAAATACATGGGAAGAACATCATTGTAGAGAATGAAATTGTTGCTACCTTTTGGACATCCAACTAAAACCAGATTATAATTCAGAAGTAGATGAAAGGGGTATTTGCTTCACTTATATTTGTCAAAGTTGATCAAAACTAAGTTTTACTATCCCCCTATGTTAACTGATGCATATGATGTGAAGGAAGGTTTGGGTTAACTTACACTGTTCATGTATAGCCAGTTCAGTTTGCCCCTTAACTGTCACGTACAAGTGGACATAGCAAAAGTAAGATCAAAAGAGAAACTGTGTTCTGGGTCCTAGCTAAGTGACTTTTGTGTAAACCAGTAGCTTTTCCTAGTCAGTATAAAGGGCCTATTTCTATTTCGCCTGGGAAGTCCTCGTGGCTGAGCTATAGTTCTGTGGTTGCCATTAAAAAACACGGCCACTGGGCTTCCCTGGTGATCTAGTGGTAAAGAATCCACCTGCTAATGCAGAATACAGACGTTTGATTCCTGATCCTAGAAGATCCCACATGCCACAGAGCAACTGAGCCCATGCACCACAGCTATTGAGCCCTAGAGCCTGTGTCCTGCAACAAGAGGAGCCATTGCAATGAGATGCCCACCCACTGCAACCAGAGAAAACTCTCAGACAGCAACGAAGAGCCAGCACAGACCAAAAAAAAAAAAAAATTTAAAACACAGCCACTGACATTTCCATCCCACCAGTATTTCTCCTGCAAAGACATACAATGGATGACTGGCTCAAATCTGGACCCATAAAAGCTTTTGGCTCAGGATGTCCCAGTTGGGAGTTGTGGCTGCTTCAAAGGATAATGCAAAGAAAGGAGGTCAGAGTAAATTATCTATCTTTAGGCTTTATCCCTTGAACTAAGGATCTAGATTTTAGTCCTAGACCCTGGTGACCTGAATTCTCAGAGATTCTCTAAATCTCCCTAGTCCTATACCTTCCCTATCCATACCATTCTCTGAGCCATGGCTCTCAGAACCATGCCCTTCTCAATGATCCACTGACCAACCTGGAATTGATGTCAACTGGAGAAGAATGAATGGCCAGGGATAAATCTTGATCAGCCTTAAGATTCTTGAGAGCTGAGAATAGGACACTCTATAGCCAATAGCTCTCAGGTCTAGGTTGGAAACAAAAAATAAATGGCTGTGGAAAATATTCAGAGAAATGGAGCCCTTGGGGAACAGAGGGGAGAATGCAATTCAAGGACAACTGAGTAACTGAAAGTAGAATTTAGGGAAAGAAGAAGGTTAAAGCATTAACGAATAAAGACAAGGCATCTGGATGTAAATTGAAAACTTTCAGAAAAGATTTACCATTCAAGGTGCCATAAAAGCATTCAGATTCATGGGAAGAGGTGAAGTATCAGGACATTGGCTTCCTTGAGTGTCTGCAAGTGAAGAGCAGTCCCTCTTTCTTTCATCTAGGTCACTCTCTCTTCTTTCATGAAATAAATTAATTTGCAGAGAGCAGCAAAAGTTGAAAGGAAGTATGATATCCATCAGTCACTCTATCTGGTCTCTGGTTTTATTGGCAGGGGCAAGAGGCATTACCAGTGTAATGATAAATCACTTCCATGTATGTGTCAGGGGGCCATGGCTTGGTACAACTTAAGAGAGGTATCATGCTGCCAACAGCTAAGCATTCTGAGGGAGCCAAGATTCACAGTGCTTAAGAATTAGGCTATATATTTCTTTTTTTTTTACACTATTGTTCATGGTTTTATTGAAATATAGTTGATATATAATATTAAATTAGCTTCAGGAATACAGCAAAGTAATTCAAAATTTTATAGATTATACTCCACTTAAAGTCATTACAAAATAATGGCTGTATTTCCCCATGCTATGCAATATGTCCTTGTTGTTCATCTATTTTATGCTTGGTAGCTTGTGTCACTTTTTAAAATATTTATTTTTTTATTGAAATATAGTTGATTTATAATATTGTGTTAGTTTCAGGTGTATAGCACAGTGATTCAATTACACACACACACAAATTCCTTTTCAGATTCTTTTCCCTTATAGGTTATTACAAAATATTGAGTATAGTTCCCTGTGTTATATAGTAGGTCTTTGCTGCTTATCTATTTTATGTAGAATAGTGTGTATATGCTAGGCCCAATCTCCTGAAGAGGCTATATGTTCTATTGTAATATCATGAATCTGTTTCAGGGACTCCAAATTCTGAGATAAGGATGCCCTTTTTTTTCCCTAATTTCAAAGACACGGCCAAGAAATCACAAGGCTCTGTCTTAAATTCATGCTTAGGAAAGAAATAACACATGAGTCCTACTCTGAAGTTGGATGATAGAGAGCAGGAGAGAGATTCATTGCCTGGGCACCTACATTCTTCAAAATATCCTCAAAATAGCCAAACATATGATTCAAAGAAGGCCTGCAGTCAACTGTGCCCCAGGTTGATGTGTATAGAATCCAAACTCTTTCTGGATGACCTGCTGGGGAGAAAACAGCTGAATGTTTCTGAGTGATCCCTGGCAGTGCCATATAGAGTACCAGGGTCACTCTAGGGAAAAGGTGACACAAAAGAGGGTACAAGAAATGTAGGAAAAAGCAGATATGAATGCAAAAGAGGAATAGTCTCCTGAGAAGTTATTTCTTCCAACAAACTGGAAATTAGGTGACGGATAGAGATCTATTCTCTAAAATGTGTATTCAATAGTCCTCAACTTCTAGTATGTACACATGCAGTTGAGAAATCTTTCATGAAACATTCTTTTTAGTCATTTTTTATTTTATGAAATTGATGATAGGTTGTGTAAAGATTTCATGATTGACTAAAGACTATCAACTCATTATGGCTCCAAACTTCTGATAATTTCTCTATCAGGGCAAACAGTAGAATGTACCCTCTCTCCACCATACACACCAATGCTTTCATGTGGAAATTCCTGTGAATTTAAATGGCAAATGCATTTTTATAATATTTATTTTATTTTATTGTTTTTACTTTTGGGGTAACCCTAATCTATTTTATTTTTTACTTTTTGGCTGCACCACGCAGCATGTGGGATCTTAGTTCCTTGACCAGGGATTGAACACACACCCTCTGTATTGGAAGGTAGAGTCTTAACCACTGGACCACCAGGGAAGTCCAATATTTAATACTGAAAAGAGTTTCACATATATACACACACACACACACACACACACATAAAAAAGAAAAAAAATTAGATAAACCTCTTATCCAAAGTTCATGATAGGAGATAAATGATTCATCCCAATGACTGAGTTTCACTTACTAATATTTGAGTAGATTCTAAGGGTAAAATTAAAAACAGCTAAAAGTGCCATCTTTGATATTGAGGATGCAGTGTTTAAAAAAAAAAAATACAAGAAGCTGCAATGGAACTTGAGGTGTTCTGAAACTTATTTACTAAACACAAATTCAGGAGGCGCTAGGGGTGACTGAAGCGGCTTATCAGCAGCAGGGGTAAAGAATCCGCTTGCCAATGCAGGGGACGTAAGAGACGCAGGTTCGATCCCTAGGTCAGGAAAATCCCTTGGAGGAGGCGATGGAAACCCACTCCAGTATTCTTTCCTGGAGAATCCCATGGCCAGAGGAGCCTGGTGGGCTATAGCCCATAGGGCCACAAAGAGTCAAACATGACTGAAGTGACTTCACACATGATTTGGCCTCCCAAAATTGTTAAACTCTTGCCTTTGAGAGTTTTTTAAGGATTTAAGAATGCTTTTGCCCACTTCTGTCAAATTTAAGATTCTTAGGCCTTGGAGGAATGCAAACATTATAGATTCTTTCTTCCAAGTGGCATTAATTAGCTTTGCAAATCCTTTGCTCTAGTCTATAACAATCTACTTTTTAAAACCATGAAGTATAAAGCTGCTCGCTATATGCTTTCAGTTCAGTTCAGTTCAGCTGCTCAGTCGCGTCTGACTCTTAGAGATAAGGTTATTTAATACATCATTTTATTCTATTTGCCCACTAGAAATCAGCAATAGTGTGGTGGCACGAAACTGCACTAGAGGCTTGGCACTGTGGACGTGAAGAGCTGAGCTGGTCTAGACTCACTCCATGCTCAGCACTTCAAACCTGGTGGCATAACTTTCTAATCCATTCTGGGCTTTGTACCTGCCTTCTTGTCAAAGTCCTAAGGTATGCAGTCAACCTCATCTTCACAATGATGATTGAACATTTGGGGGAGAAGCATGTGAAGCACATGCATTGCTCTGGTCTAAAGCTCAAAGAAGTGAGTCTTTGCTTTTTGTTTTATTTTTTTCACTTAAATTATTTTCAAATCTCCAAAGTAATACTCTTTTTTTCTTGTCTTTTTTTTTTTGAGTCTATCTTCTTCTGTTTTGAAGTCCCAGAGTTTAGCTGTAAATATCACGTTATTCCCATAATCATCTACGTTTCGGCGCCTTTTGCACGAAGTACTGCCGTGTGCAACATGACATCAAAACATTGTTCTTATTTAATATTTTCTCTCACCATGCATTTCCACACAGGAGGTTTTGTTTTAGCTTCATGCTAGCTTCATAATGCTTCTACTACAGAAGCTAGAAGTAAATTCCAGCATTAATACAATTAAAATCTGTGTGAAAATGCTAAAGGTTGCAAAATTTATATACATGAACACAATCAATATAAAACTGCTGGATTGAGAACCATCTAACTCACAGATCAGGAGAGGCGTTGAGAACTATCACAGTCTTACATGTGGATTGTTTTTATCTCCAACTCAGAAAAGTAATTTACATATTTATCTTCACTTGAAGTATCTAATCCAGCCTCTCTATGCCCCTCAGACATGTGTGGTGCTGCAGATACACAAAAAAGTTTAGATGTGGGCTTAATAAAAGAAGAACAGGAGATTAGAAGAATAGGGAATACAATGAATACAAAAGAATCATGAAAAAATTATATTCCCAAATGACTGGAAGAAGGTGCATTAAAAAATCCTAAACATATGCAATCCACAGTCTATTCTTGTTAACTAATCAAGAAAATTTTGATGTGGGTAATACTGTAACTTTAAAAATTTTCTCCCTTTAAAAAATGGCCCTGGCAATGAAAAGAAGCACCTTCAGAATGGGAGAAAAAAAGTACAAATAAAAAAACTGACAAAGGAGTAATCTCCAAAATATACAAGCAGCTCATGCAGCTCAATCCCAGAAAAACAAATAACCCAATCAAAAAATATGCAGAAGACCTAAACAGACATTTCTCCAAGGAAGACATACAGATGACCAGCAAAGACATAAAAGGATTCTCAACATTACTCATTATTAAAGAAATGCACATCAAAACTACAATTAGGTATCACCTAACACTAGTCAAAATGGCCATGATCAAAACAATGAATGCTGGAGAGGGTGTGGAGAAAAGGGAACCCTCTTTTACTGTTAGTGGGAATGTAAATTAATACAGCCACTATAGAGAATAGTAAGGAGATTCCTTAAAAACATAGGGATAAAATGATCTTATAACTCAGCAATCCCCCTACTGGGCACATACCCTGAGAAAACCGTAATTCAAAAAGATACCTGTACTCCAGTGTTCATTGCAGCACTATTTACAATAGCTAGGACATGGAGGCAACCTTGACATTCACCAACAGATGAATGGATAAACAAGTAGTGGTACATATATACAATGGTATATTACTCAGGCATAAAAATGAATCAGTTTGAATCAGTTCTAGTGAGGTGGACAAACCTAAAGCCTGTTATACAGAGTGAAGAAAGTTAGAAAGAGAAAAACAAATATATTAATGCATATATGTGGAATCTAGAAAAATGGTACTATGGACCTATTGGTAGGGTAACATAGACACACAGACATAGAGAACAGATTTTTGGACACAGCAGGGGAAGGACAGGGTGGGATGAATTGGGAGGGTAGCACTGAAACATATACATTACCATATGTAAAATAGACAGCTAATGGGAAGCTGCTGTATAATACTGGGCACTCAATGCCATAGTCTGTAACACCCTAAAAGGGTGGGATGTGATGGGGGTGTGTGTGAGGGGGGTTTAAGAGAGAGGGGGCATATGTTTACTTATGGCTAATTCATGTTGTTTTATGGTAGAAACCAGCACAGTATTATCCTCCAATTAAAAAAAAAAAAAAGGCTCTGGCAACATACAGCCTGATTATGTTTGGATTGGACAGCAGGCCCATTCTTATTATTAAACTTAGACCATTTTCCTTGTTGGCTAGAATCTCATTCCAAAACTCAAATATATAACTGTTGCTACTTGCAAGCTGCTGTTGCAAATAACTTACTAAGGGATGGTGAGGGTGGCGTTTTCAATGTCAGAAAGAGATTATGTGGATTCCATTTTAATTTGTCTACATTCTGTCTTTGTGATCACAGGTAATTGTGAATTGGCTCTGGTTCAAAGCCAGATGGACCGAGATCTTAAACTCATGCAATCTTTACAAGATTCACAATAGTATGCTCTGCTTCTTTGGGCCTTTTCTCCTTAGCACAATCAGTGTGCACGAAGCAGAGTTGAAACTTGTCCTGAAAAACTCATAGCCTCAGGGGTTCCATTGAGAAATGCTGTGTGGGCAAACAAAGCTCTCTCTTTGCTGCTTTACAAATGATAGGTTTTCACTTTATAAGATGTTTTCACTGCATTCTTAAAGCATCTGCTGATGCAAAACAGCATGGACCAGCGATCCCAGTTTAGTATTGTATGTGCAAACAAATGTCTATTCAAGGAAACCTCACTCTCTCTCTCCCCCCGAGTTAGCTGCTTTCATTGAGAAGCTGGGAGAACTAGATGCAAAGTAAGAGGGCTACAGAGAGACTTCAGCCTTCAGCAATGGGATTCCTCTCCCTTTAAAGCACATCCTTCTCATCACTGCCCACCGAGGGACAGCATGAAGAACTTAGAATGAGCACTGCACAAAACTCCCAGGAAAGAAAGGAGATGTTGAGAGTTGTCCTAGGAGTTCAAAGATAGGAAATTTCTAGTATTATACTAAAAAATTTATGGTTACCAAAGGGGAAAGGGGGTGGGAAAGGATAATTGAGAATTTGGGATTAACAGATACCCACTACTGTACATAAAATAAAACCCAAGGACCTACTGTATAGCACAGGGAACTCTATACATATCTTACGATAACTTGTCATGGAAACAAATTTGAAAAAGAGCCATGTATGTATGTATGTATATATGTATAACTGAATCTTGATACTGGGGAAGATTGAAGGCAAAAGGATAAGAGGGCAGCAGACGATGAGATGGTTGGATGTCATCACCAACTCAATGGACATGAATTTGGGCAAACTTGGAAGACACTGAAGGACAGGAAAGCTTGGCATGCTGCATGCAGTCCATGGGGTCACAAAGAGTTGGACATAACTGAGCAACTGAAGAACAACAATGCCACAACTGAATCACTCTGCTGTACACCTGAAACACTGTAAATCAACTATACTTCAATTTAAAAAAGAAGTATCTGTATGGAGAATAAGTCAAGAACCTCCAGACCAACACCGCAGAATTGAGCATATGTTCAGTTATAGAACAGAGCATGCAACTGCTCTAACTAAATCTATCCTGCAGTTAATCTGTTTGATGATCTTCCCTAATTTTTAGAACCCCTGATATGGTCCAGAGGGCCTGAGTTTCTTTGTTCTACTCTCCAGGGAGGATTACTTGACTAATATGACAGTATGGTTCTCCCAAAGGGAAAAATGGCTATGCCATACACGGAGTCAATAACTTAAACAGAGTCGTGCCTATGTATACATTCTAATCCTTGTCTCTTTCTACAGCATCTTTCCCATGGAGACAGTCCATGTCCTGTATTGCATTTGGCATTTTAAGTAAGGTCTGCAAAGAGCTCTTTGGGAGACCAGTTTACTTTTTGCTTTCTTGTTGCTATGTTATTTCTCCAACACAATGACATTCTTTCAAGTACCATATTCTTCTTTCTCACCCAGAACTCTCCAAAAATTAAGAAGTGGTGTCCTATGAAATAACGGGCTTAAAAATACTCTTAACACAAACAGTAAGGTGATTTTAACTCTGCGATATTAAATGAAATAAAATGTGTAGCTGGAAGGTTGTCAAAACATGAACAGAGCCTCTGCTTTTCCTTCTCTTTCCAGGCCATTCCATCAAGATGCTGTCAGTCTGAACAAGTGCAGCCAAATCTTGATTATCCATGGAGATCAAGACATGGACAATTAACACTCCAAGATCATAGACTCACAGGAAGTTAGAGCTAGAAGGGAGATCAGAGAGCATTTAATCCAATTCATTTGTTTTACAGGTGAGATAACAGGTCAGAGAGATTAAGTGTCTTGAACAAATTCACATATTTAGTGGTGGCTCAGACAGTAAAGCGTCTGTCTGTAATGTGGGAGACCCAGGTTCAATCCCTGGGTCGGGAAGATCCCTTGGAGAAAAAATGGCAACCCACTCCAGTGTTCTTGCCTGGAGAATTCTGTGGATTGAGGAGCCTGGAAGGCTACAGTCCATGGGGTCGCAAAGAGTCAGACACAACTGAGCGACTTCACTTCACTTCACTTCAGAGCCTACAAGAGAACTGAGTTTCTGGCTCACTGTTTATCTCTCTTTCTACTCTCTCCCATGGATTCTTTTTAAGGTTTTATTTTTATTTATTTGTTTTTTAACCTCCAACCCTGACCTCTTTCTCCCAAATGAAAGTTCTTAGGAGCATAGGTACTAAGTAAACCCTAACTCATTCTTTTGAGTCTGATCTGCCTTACTTTGTCTCTGTTTATCCTCAGTTGGAAGCATCATGGAAGTGATAAAACGACAAACAGGAACAGGAGGAAAAAGCAAGCAATTAGCACTAGTGGTTCACAAATGGAGCTTGCAAGGGATGAATAATTACATTCAGCAATTAAAGGCGCAGTCCAGAACCTTGACTGTGGTCATATGTGGGTACAGGAAGCAGGGAAGAGGCAAGATCAGGGCAAAATTCAGAACGGAGGTGATGGACTCCAGTTTCCAGCACTAAGCAGAGCAGAATTAAGCCAAAGAGTTCGTCATTAGGATGGTGTGGCTCATCTCTGAGTTCATCTGAGTGAAAAATTAATTGTGGAAGGGAAGTTTCTAGTAACCAAGGAAAGAGGAGAATTACAACAAACCAGTGCTTCATCACCTATGGAGCCACGCAAGCATTGAAAACGGAAGTGGCCATATGGGAACTGAAAAATAGGTTCACATTTCTGCCAAGAGCTGTGTGACCTGCAGAGAGAAATAAACCTTCCTTGGTTTCAGTTTCCCATAAAGAGATGGAGCAATTCGTTTCCCAAAGTATATTCTAAACAACATGAGTGACACAAGATGTTAATTTACCAAATGAACGCTTGCACACATGTGTGCATATACACACACATAAACACATATACATGATCAAGTAAGTTTGAGAATCTCTGGGTTATAAAAAGCCAAACTGCCTTCATCACTAGGAAAATCCCAGACCCTTCAATATGCTAAGACTCATGTATATATCTTCAGGGTGAGGGGTGCAGGATACAGAGGTGCCCTCAGAAATCCTTATTTACAGGCCATCTAAGGAACTCGTGTTCCACAAAGCATACATTCAGAAAACTGGCCAAGAACATATCTTATGCCCCTTCCAGATGTTAAATTCTTAAGCGTGTTTCCATGGAATATAGGTTGAAGGATCTAAATTTCCAGAAAAAGGATGCACACAATGTCACTCTTTTTGTAAGAGGCACTCAGATGTTACTCAAAACCTCCAGTGATAGATACATACAGCTGGGAAGCCTAAAATATACAATTCTCACACTTTCAAACTGTTGATCAAGCAGAGAATATAATCCTGGAATGCCTACTTGCCATAGGAATCTAAGATGGTCTTATATCTAGTTTTTAGAAATTCATAACGCCAACCTGAGATTATTTCTTAAAATATGTTTCTGTTCTTGACATTAAAATCCTTAGAAAAGACTAACATCTCTTAAGAGAACATAGTTGTAAGTCTCCAACTCTGATTTTTAAAATATATGTAGCATATAACAAGCTTAAAAGTCTTATGTTTTACTGCAAATTGCCCCTAAAATTATCAGTTAGCCTAGTCCTAACCATGTAAAATATATACAATGAAAAGTCCAGATGTCTTTCATTCTCAACGAAAAAAAATATATTTTCCTGACCTTTCACAATCTAATTTGTTACATATCATTAAAGATCTCTTTATACCAGAAAGTTTTGGCATCTCTGCTTATTATGAAATGGCCCAGGAATACAAAGGAACCATTTCTCACTCAACAGTCTACTTTTCAGAAAACAGACATAAAAGTGACATGTGTATATATGTATAAGGAGAGGAGAATACTATAAGAGTCAAGAGCATCAGTTTAGATTTAAACAAAAACACCCAACTTTGTTATAATCAAGTCCAAAGTGATCATCTCTGTGGGTCCTTTACCTCTGTACTCTCCCGTCTCTGACTCACCCTTTCCAGAGAGTCATCATCTAGCTTTGATTACATAAATCTATTATTTGAACACATTTTAAGGATTCCTTTATTAATTACTCAGCCATTAAAAAGAATACATTTGAATCAGTTCTAATGAGGTGGATGAAACTGGAGCCTATTATACAGAGTGAAGTAAGCCAGAAAGAAAAACACCAATACCGTATATTAACGCATATATATGGAATTTAGAAAGATGGTAACAATAACCCTGTATACGAGACAGCAAAAGAGACACTGATGTATAGAACAGTCTTTTGGACTCTGTGGGAGAGGGAGAGGGTGGGATGATTTGGGAGAATGGCATTGAAATATGTATAATATCATGCATGAAGTGAGTCGCCAGTCCAGGTTCGATGCATGATACTGGATGCTTGGGGCTGGTGCACTGGGATGACCCAGAGGGATGGTATGGGGAGGGGGGAGGGAGGAGGGTTCAGGATGGGGAACACAGGTATACCTGTGGCGGATTCATTTCGATATATGGCAAAACCAATACAATATTGTAAAGTTAAATAAAATAAAATTAAAAAAAAAAAAAAGATTAAATGTAGATTCCTCTACCTGTCATTCATCCCTTGGTAATATATATAAGCTTTTTAGGCTTTTAAAACCTTCTTATGCATGTGATGCATTCTAGCCAAATAGGTCTATTTGGAGTTGCCTGAGTACACCCTATATTTTGTTTGTTTATTTGTTTTTGTTTGTTTTTACCTTCCTTCCTTTGTTCAAGCAAGCCCTCTGACTGAATGGTCCATTCTATTTTTCCTCATTTCTCACCTTCATATCCTGCTGGTCAAAATCATATTCATCATCTAAGGCATTGCCCACTTCTAACTCTTGCATTAACCATTCTGTTTCTTTCATGTAGACATGACAGCCAACTGAACCAATACCCCCTTCCCATCTTGAACACTTTTTGAAGTACTTATGATGTGCCATGATTGCATATGATACGTTGGAAAAAGACCATGATATACCATGCCTTTATCTCAGGCACTTGATAAGTAATACTTTCAGAAATAAATAAATTTCAAAGCTCTGTATCAGATAAAGTATAAACACTTAAAAAATGTAAATGTATGAAAAGATCAATTTAAGTTAGAAGGTAGGAAATTATATTCATCACGATTTAGACTGGCATCATTCTGAGGAGTTTCTCTAGTATATATATTTTTTAAATGATATGTTTTAAGTAATATTTTTCCCAAAAGGCACTCAATGAGTAATCCAAGAGAAATATAAAAATACACTACCACGTATTTTGAGGTTAAATGAAAATCTCTGTTCCTGTGCTACATACAGTAAATTTTATTTCTGTTCTTCTGCTCTCTCATCACCACTATCTAACTTGAACATAGAATCAACCTTCTTATCAGAAGAAACATCAATGTGAGACAAGACGCCTCATTCCTGACCTACTCAGGATGTACAGCTCTTCAGAGCAGCATAAGAACTAAGGGCTACAGTTCTTTCATTTACTAACCAGGTGGATGCTCAACTATGCCTTCTCACTTGAACGCAGCACATGCATTCTCTCCTACCTACAATAACTGTCTAACTTGCCTTATCGCTACCATCTCTTAGATCTCCATCCTCTGCCCTTATATCCAAGTTCAGAGAGATCCTTCTTCCCAGGACTTACACTGAACCAGACTAGAAGCCCTGAGGAGTAGCTAAACCAGCAGATACTTTGACAAGACTGTGCGACCTAGGCAAGGCAAGTGGTTTTCAAGTTTTCTAAGAAACACAGTCCACATTTAATGCATTTATCATTTAATTGACTTCAGTTAGGATTCATTTTTAAATAAAAGGACTATACAGGAATTCTAACAAGATGGCAGAAACCATGGTAGTCTTAACAAGACAATGTGTCAAGATGGATGGATGGATGGAAGGGAGGAAGAGAGGGAGAAAGGGAAGTAAGGAAGAGGAAAGAAAAGAAATCACATGGACATCATATACAACAAACTAGGTGAAAAGGTACCCACATGAGTTCCCAACTACAAACAGACAAGCCACCCATAGTTAAAAAAAAAAAAATTGGCATGGTATTAGTGTGAAGGATAACAGAGAGAAAAAACGGGATATATATGAAACATCAGAGAAAAGAAGAAGCCTCAAATATCCAACAGGTGTTTACTATAAAAGATGGCAGGCCCATTTTAGAACAGAAGCTGAAACTGAGAAGAGTTTGGTCAATCAAATAATAGGTGAGTACAAGTAGTCCATGGGGCTTCTCTGGTAACTCAGACAGCAAAGAATCTGCCTGCCGTGCAGGAGACCTGGGTTTGATCCCTGAGTCGAGAAGATTCCCTATAGAATGGAATGGCAATCCACTCCAATATTCTTGCCTGGAGAATCCCATGGACAGAGGAGCCTGGTGGGTTCCAGTCCATGGGGTCGCAAAGAGCCGAATATGACTGAGTGACCAACAAGGACGGATCACAAGGGGTCCAGGGCAGGGTGGGGCAGGCTGGCCCCCTCCAACGTGCAAAACTTCAGAGCCAGGACTCTATTCTATGGAAGAGCCCCATGTGGAAAAGAAATGGCTGGGAACATAATCAAAACTGAGCAAGAAAAGGAAAACAAAGATGATGCAAACAAAGAGTAAAGAAAAAGCGAAGGAGAGGAACAGAGTCAGGAAACTTTAGGAAGCAAGTTCTCATCTTTCATCGTTTCAGACTGGGCATCTTTCAATATGTATACTGGCCTTCTTAACTGAAAATCTATCCCTTATGTATTTTTCTTCTTTTCCTCCTATTTCAGAGGAAGAAATTTCCTTTAATTACCTCATGCTTCCTTTGCATCTCATTTATCATCCCTTGTTAGCAACTTCAATTTTCCTGTCTTCACAGACTTTTCTCAACTTTCAGACATAATCAAATTATAGTGATCTTGGAATAAAAGACTTTATACAACTCTACCATTCACAGAAAACTCCTCCCTTGCTCTCGCCAACCCTAAACTTGCCAAAGAGTGCTCCACATCCACTATTCTCACCTACTTTAATCAAGGATGCTCAGCCCTAATTTTATTAAACTGTTTCATGTCTTTTTAAATCTCACTGCTGTGTCCTTTTAGTAACAATCTTCTCTTAACACCCAAAGCACCATCTCATTTCACTCATTAATTCTAAGACTACTTTCTTTCTTTCTCAAGTTTGTTTGTTTTTTTCCTTCCCCAAAAGTGTGGATTTTCAGCATTTCCTGTTTTGGGACCTTTGTTCTTTTCCTTCACTTTTTCCTTTGGAGATTTCACCCATGCCAAACATTTCAGCTGTTATCTCTATATGTAAATAACTCCCAAATCAATTTCACTAGCCCTGATGTCTCATTAAAAATCCAGTATTTTCATTTGTATGTTTGCCATATTTTTAATAGCATATAAAATGACAGAGGATGAGATGGCTGGATGGCATCACTGACTCAATGGACATGAATCTGAGTGAACTCCGGGAGTTGATGATGGACAGGGAGGCCTGGCATGCTGCGATTCATGGGGTCGCAGAGAGCTGGACATGACTGAGCGACTGAACTGAACTGAACTGAAAATACTATACAAGATGGAGCTCTGTGAAGTTAGAAAAACTACCCTAATGGTCCTGATATTTCAGAGACACAAATTTTGCATAAAAATGAGTAACATAAAAACACTGAGATCAACTCCCATGCAAGATTACTGAAAACAAAAAAAGGATGAAAGAACTGAGTAACACTCCTGTAGACAAAGAAAACATGCCTGAAAGACATTCACAACAGAACATTTTAAAACTGTAACATTCTATTTAACTAACTAGGTAACTAGGCTAAAGCACATTAAGAAGAGGTTACAAAACAAAAATGACAACATAAATCAGAATTTGAAAAGCTAAGAAATGAAATTATTACCTCAAAAAATAATTAGAAATAAAAGAAAATATTACAAAAGGAAACTAAATTAGGAGGAACACAAACATTTGATCATAAAAGATACTGGTTTGATACAATTAGAAGATGAAAAACAAGAAACATTAAAAATGAAGAAGGAAGAAATTAAAAGGTTTCAAAAGCAAGTGGTAAATATTAAAGGTAGACAAAGAAAATTTAAAGTGTGGATAAAATGAGTCCATAAATAAAACTACAAGAGAATGGAAAAAAATACTAAAACTTTACTTTTTAAATAAGTTCCTGAAATTAAAGGAAAATATGGAAGCTTCTCCGGAGAAGGCAATGGCACCCCACTCCAGTACTCTTGCCTGGAAAATCCCATGGACGGAGGAGCCTGGTAGGCTGCAGTCCATGGGGCTGCAGTCCATTGGGTTGCAACATGTCAGACACAACTGAGTAACTTCACTTTCACTTTCACTTTTCACTTTCATGCATTGGAGAAGGAAATGGCAACCCACTCCAGTGTTCTTGCCTGGAGAATCCCAGGGACGGGGGAGCCTGGTGGGCTGCCGTCTATGGGGTCGCACAGAGTCGGACACGACTAAAGCAACTTAGCAGCAGCAGCATGGAAGCTTCTTATTGAAACAATCAATCCCATATTGGAGAATATCAATCTCCAGAATGGCCAAAACAAAGACATATTCTAATAAAATTACAGGACTTAAAAAAAAAAATCCATCAAAGAAGGTTCCCCTCTTGAGTCTCAGCCAGGGGCTAGACTGTGCATGAGAGGGAAACTATCTGAAGGTTGCCCAGGAAAGTACACCTTTGATCTCTGACTTAAATGGAAAAGAAAACTAGATTTTAATCAGATTTTTTTCAAGGGCAACACTATATGCCACAAGAAAATGGAGCAACATAGCTGAATATTCAAGTACAGAAATTGTGAGCCAAAGATTTTACATCCAGCAAAACTGACTTTCCAATATAAAGGGTACACTCAAAAAAACAAAACAAACAAACAAACAAAAAAAAACAAAAAACCTGTCAGCATGCAAGACCTCATGGAATGAACTTCTACTTCCAGGTATGACGGAAAAAAATGAATTAGTCCTCCCACTATAAATGATAAAACTGAAACAAAATATATAAGGAAATTATTTTCAGATATTAATCTACAGACAGAATAAAATTGTGATCCTTGAAAGAAGAGAAGCTCACAAAGTGAGCCCCAGAATTGACCTAATTCTGTATAGGGACATTTGGCAATTCCCTAGTACAGTTCAGTGATCCATAGTCTCAGCTGAGCACTGTGGTCCTTCACAGATTAGAAGGCATGGATCACAGCTCAAAGTAGGTGAACTGCTGGAATCTGCAGAGCAGAACGTCAGAGAAGGGAGAGGCACAAAGAAAGTGCCCAGAATTCTGTGAAGGTTAGGAGAGGGGGCAGGGAAGGTTCCGCTCTTGAGTTCTGAGGCAAAGGCTAGACTGTGCATGAGAGGGAAACTATATGAAGGTTGCCCAGGAAAGTACACCTGAACAGACCCTTTGCCAAATCCTAAAATAATGCTTCATACATTCTTTGATTCCAAAATGAATAAATGAGAAATCAATAAAGTATCTAGAAAATGTTCAAATGACTGGCAGTTAAATAACAAACTTCTTCCAAAGATCAAAGAAGAACTCATAAGGAACATTTGAAAATATATCAAATTTAATGGAAATGGAAAGTAACAAGATTTATGAGATATAACTATACAGTTCAGTTCAGTTCAGTCACTGAGTCGTGTCTGACTCTTTGCAACCCCATGAATCGCAGCACGCCAGGCCTCCCTGTCCATTACCAACTCCTGGAGTTTACCCAAACTCATGTCCATCAAGTCAGTAATGCCATCCAGCCATCTCATACTCTGTCATCCCCGTCTCCTCTTGCCTCCAATCCCTCCCAGCATCAGGGTCTTTTCCAATGAGTTAAGTCTTTGCATGAGGTGGCCAAAGTATTGGAGTTTCAACTTCAACATCAGTCCTTCCAAAGAACACCCAGGACTGATCTCCTTTAGGATGGACTGGTTGGGTCTCCTTGCAATCCAAGGGACTCTCAAGAGTCTTCTCTAATACCACAGTTCAAAAGCATCAATTCTTCAGCACTCATCTTTCTTCACAGTCCAACTCTAACATCCATACACGACCACTGGAAAAAACCATAGCCTTGACTAGATGGACCTTTGTTGGCAAAGTAATGTCTCTACTTTTTAATATGCTGTCTGGCTTGGTCACAACTTTTCTTCCAAGGAGTAAGCGTCTTTTAATTTCATGGCTGCAATCACCATCTGCAGGCCCTCAAAATTCTGACACTGTTTCCACTGTTTCCCCACCTATTTTCCATGAAGTGAAGGGACCAGATGCCATGATCTTAGTTTTCTGAATGTTGAGCTTTAAGCCAACTTTTTCACTCTCCTCTTTCACTTTCTACAACAGGCCATTTAGTTCCTCTTTACTTTCTGCCATAAGGGTGGTTTCATCTGCATATCTCAGGTTATTGATATTTCTCCCGGCAATCTTGATTCCAGCTTGTGCTTCTTCCAGTCCAGTGTTTCTCATGATGTACTCTGCGTATAAGTTAAATAAGCAGGGTGACAATATACAGCCTTGACGTACTCCTTTTCCTATTTGGAACCAGTCTGTTGTTCCGTGTCCAGTTCTAACTGTTGCTTCCTGACCTGCATATAGGTTTCTCAAGAGGCAGATCAGGTGGTCTGGTATTTCCATCTCTTTCAGAATTTTTCACAGTTTGTGGTGATCCACACAGTCAAAGGCTTTGGCATAGTCAATAAAGCAGAAATAGATATTTTTCTGGAACTTTCTTCCTTTTTCCATCATCTAGCGGATGTTGGCAATTTGATCTCTGGTTCCTCTGCCTTTTCTAAAACCAACTTGAACATCTGGAAGTTCACGACTCACATATTGCTGAAGCCTGGCTTGGAGAATGTTGAGCATTACTTTACTAGTGTGTGAGATGAGTGCAATTGTGCAGTAGTTTGAGCATTCTTTGGCATTGCCTTTCTTTGAGATTGGAATGAAAACTGACCTTTTCCAGTCCTGTGGCCACTGCTGAGTTTTCCACATTTGCTGGCATATTGAATGCAGCACTTTCACAGCATCATCTTTCAGGATTTGAAATAGCTCAACTGGAATTCCATCACCTCCACTAGCTTTGTTCATAGTGATGCTTTCTAAGGCCCACTTGACTTCACATTCCAGGATGTCTGGCTCTAGGTGAGTGATCACACCATCGTGATTATCTGGGTCATGAAGATCTTTTTTGTACAGTTCTTCTGTGTATTCTTGCCACCTCTTCTTAATATCTTCTGCTTCTGTTAGGTCCATACCATTTCTGTCCTTTATTGAGCCATCTTTGCATGAAATGTTCCCTTGGTATCTCTAATTTTCTTGAAGAGGTCTCTAGTCTTTCCCACTCTGTTGTTTTCCTCTATTTCTTTGCATTGATATCTGAGGAAGGCTTTCTTATCTCTTCTTGCTATTCTTTGGAACTCTGCATTCAGATGCTTATATCTTTCCTTTTCTCCTTTGCTTTTCGCTTCTCTTCTTTTCACAGTTATTTGTAAGTCCTCCCCAGACAGCCATTTTGCCTTTTTGCATTTCTTTTCCATGGGGATGGTCTTGATCCCTGTCTCCTGTACAATGTCCATGAACCTCCATCCATAGTTCATCAGGCACTCTATCTATCAGATCTAGTCCCTTAAATCTATTTCTCACTTCCACTGTATAATCATAAGGGATTTGATTTAGGTCATACCTGAATGGTCTAGTGGTTTTCCCTACTTTCTTCAATTTAAGTCTGAATTTGGCAATAAGGAGTTCATGATCTGAGCCACAGTCAGCCCCCGGTCTTGTTTTTGCTGACTGTATAGAGCTTCTCCATCTTTGGCTGCAAAGAATATAATCAATCTGATTTTGGTGTTGACCATCTGATGATGTCCATGTATAGAGTCTTCTCTTGTGTTGTTGGAAGAGGGTATTGGCTATGACCAGTGCATTCTCTTGGCAAAACTCTATTAGCCTTTGCCCTGCTTCATTCTGTACTCCAAGGCCAAATTTGCCTGTTACTGCAGGTGTTTCATAGAAGGCGATGGCACCCCACTCCAGAACTCTTGCCTGGAAAACCCCATGGACTGAGGATCCTGGTGGGCCACAGTCCATGGAGTTGCTAAGAGTCAGACAAGACTCAGCGACTTCACTTTCACTTTTCACTTTCATGCATTGGAGAAGGAAATGGCAACCCACTCCAGTGTTCTTGCCTGGAGAATCCCAGGGACGGGGGAGCCTTTTGGGTTGCCATCTATGGGGTCGCACAGAGTCAGACATGACTGAAGCGACTTAGCAGCAGTAGCAGCCAGGTGTTTCCTGACTTCCTACTTTTGCATTCCAGTCCCCTATGTTGAAAAGGACATCTTTTTGGGGTGTTAGTTCTAAAAGGTCTTGATAGAACGGTTCTTCATAGAACCATTCAACTTCAGGTTCTTCAGCGTTACTGGTTGTGGCATAGGCTTGGATTACTGTGATACTGAATGGTTTGCCTTGCAAACAAACAGAGATCATTCTGTCATTTTTGAGATTGCATCCAAGTACTGAATTTCGGACTCTTTTGTTGACCATGATGGCTACTCCATTTCTTCTGAGGGATTCCTGTCCACAGTAGTAGATATAATGGTCATCTGAGTTAAGTTCACCCATTCCAGTCCATTTTAGTTTGCTGATTTCTTAGAATGTCAACGTTCACTCTTGCCATCTCCTGCTTCATATACTTATTTTAGAAAAGGAAATTTAAGTGATCTTCATGCTTATTTTTAAGATTCTACCTTAAAAAACTGGCAAGGAAACACAGTATGAAAAAAGTAAGAAGAAAAATAATGAGCTGAATTGAATGAATGAAATAGGAAACAACAGAAAATGTTACCAAAATCAGCAGTGGAATATTTGAAAGTATTAACAAAATTAACGAACCATGGAAAGATTAATCAAAACAGGGAGAAAACACAAAATACTTAGAAAATATCAAGAGTCATATCTACTAAAGAAATTGAATTCATTATTAAATAACTTGACCCCAAAACTCCAAGTCCAGAATATTTCACTGTGAATCATATCAAATACTTAAGTTTCAAATAAACTCTTTCAGAAAATAGAGAAGAAGGAGATGCATCTCAACTAATTTTATGAGTGCAGGAAAACCCTCATACCAAAACCTGAAAAGGATATTTAAAAAATGAAATTCACAGCCAATATGTCTCATGAACATCAATGCAAAAACTCTCCAAAAACTTAGCAAATAGTATTCATACTTTGTCAACAAAGATCCGTCTAGTCAAGGCTATCATTTTTCCAGTAGTCATGTATGGATGTGAGAGTTGAATTACGAAGAAAGCTGAGCACCAAAGAATTGATGCTTTTGAACTGTGGTATTAGAGAAGACTCTTGAGAATCCCTCGGACTGCAAGGAGATCCAACCAGTCCATCCTAAAGGAAATCACTCCTTAATATTCACTGGAAGGAATGATGCTGAAGCTGAAACTCCAATACTTTGGCCACCTCATGTGAAGAGCTGATTCATTGGAAAAGACCCTGATGCTGGGAAAGATTGAATGCAGGAGGAGAAGGGGATAACAGAGGATGAGATGGTTGGATGGCATCACCGACTCAATGGACATGGGTTTGGGTAAACTCTGGGAGCTGGTGATGGACAGGAAAGCTTCGAGTGCTGCAGTTCATAGCGTTGCAAAGAACTGGACACGGCTGAGCGAATGAACTGAACTGAACATATAAAAAGAATAATGCGTTATGACTGAAAAAGATTTATCTCAGGAGTATGCAAAGTAAAGTTATTAAAACTAAGGTAATCCATCATATTATTAAAATACAAGACAGTATCCTCAACAGTTACAGAGGAAATGTAACAAAATTCAATGCATATTGATGAAAAATATCTCAGCATACTAGTAACATATAGAATCTTCCTGTAGCCTGAAAAATTGACAGTAAAACAGCAATTTATGCCATACTTGATGAAATACTCTTTTTCTTAAAATTAAGAACAAAGCAAGAATTCCTACTCTACCCATTAATATTCAATATTGTACTCTGGAGGTGATAACCAGTAGAGTAGAGCAAAATACAGAAATAAATGGCTCATAGATAGGAAAAAAGTTGTTAAACTGTCACTGCTTGTAGATATCATCATCTATAGAAATAACACTAAGTAATCTGCAAAAATAAACAATTAGATTTAATAAGTTAATTCAGCATGGTTGCATGATACAAGGTCAATATACAAATCACCTGATGTCTCTATATTACTACTTGGAAAATTCTATTTAAACAGAATGTCACTTATGATAACATCAAAAAGGATAAAAAATCAGGAATAACTTTATCAAAAGATATTCAAGTTCGACCCTGAGAACTACAAAATCATATCAAAAGAAATAAAGAAGATCTAAGTTAAAGGACAGACATGTCATGTTCATTAATTGGGAAATCCCAAAGTGTTAAGACTTTCTTTTCCTCTAAATTGATTGACAGAATCAACACAATCCAAATTATAATTTCAGCAAGATTTTTGTATAAACTGATAATTTGATTCTAAACTTCACATGAAAATTCAAAGAATTCACAGCAGTCAAAATACACTTGAAAAGGGAAGAAAAAAGTGGGAGAATTTATACTACTTGGCTTCATGATTTGGTATAAAAGTATATTAATCAAGTCACTTTGGTATTAGAATAAAAATAAACATACAAATAAATAGAACAAAATAAATTATAGAAATGACTATGAAACTAATTTTTGACAAAGGAACAAATATAATTTAATAGGAGACTGGTTTACTTTCTCAATAAATTCAGTAAAAACTGGATACTAATTCTGGACAAAAAATAAGCTTTGACTTTTACTTTATATCGTATATAAAAATTAACTCAAAATGGATCAAAGACCTAAAGCTAAAAGCTGAAACTATAAATTTTCTGGAAAAAGTATAGCAGAAATTCTTCAGCATTATTGGAGGAACAAAAGATTTCCCAGTACACAAAGAAAGCACTAATAGAAAAAAAAAAGATAAAATGTAAAAATATATTTGATGAAGGAATGTACCCAAAATATGTAAAGAACTTTTACAATTTAGTAATAGGGAGAAAAACACTAATTTCAGTTCAGTTCAGTCTCTCAGTCATGTCTGACTCCTCGCAACCCCATGAACCTCAGCACTGCAGGCCTCTCTGTCCATCACCAACTCCTGGAGTTTACCTAAACTCATGTCCATTGAGTCGGTGATACCATCCAACCATCCCATCCTCTGTTGTCCCCTTCTCCTCCTGCCCTCAATCTTTCCCAGCATCCAGGTCTTTTCAAAAGAGTCAGCTCTTCACATCAGGTGGCCTAAGTATTGGAGTTTCAGCTTCAACATCAGTCCTTCCAATGAACACCCAGGACTGATCTCCTTTAGGATGGACTGGTTGGATCTCCTTGCAGTCCAAGGGACTCTCAAGAGTCTTCTCCAACACCACAGTTCAAAAGCATCAATTCTTCAGCGCTCAACTTTCTTTATAGTCCAACTCTCACATCCATACATGACCACTGGAAAAACCATAGCCTTGACTAACAGAAGCAGAAGATATTAAGAAGAGGTGGCAGGAATACATAGAAGAACTGTACAAAAAAGATCTTCATGACCAAGATAATCACGATGGTGTGATCACTCACCTAGAGCCAGACATCCTGGAATGTGAAGTCAAGTGGGCCTTAGAAAGCATCACTATGAACAAAGCTAGTGGAGGTGATGGAATTCCAGTTGCGTTATTTCAAATCCTGAAAGATAATGCTGTGAAAGTGCTGCATTCAATATGCCAGCAAATTTGGAAAACTCAGTGGTGGCCACAGGACTGGAAAAGGTCAGTTTTCATTCCAGTCCCAAAGAAAGGCAATGCCAAAGAATGCTCAAACTACTGCACAATTGCACTCATCTCACACGCTAGTAAAGTAATGCTCAAAATTCTCCAAGCCAGGCTTCAGCAATATGTGAACCATGAACTTCCAGATGTTCAAGCTGGTTTTAGAAAAGGCAGAGGAACAAGAGATCAAATGGCCAACATCTGCTAGATGATGGAAAAAGCAAGAGAGTTTCAGAAAAACATCTATTTCTGCTTTATTGACTATGCCAAAGCCTTTGACTGTGTGGATCACCATAAACTATGGAGAATTCTGAAAGAGATGGGAATACCAGACCACCTGACCTGCCTCTTGAGAAACCTATATGCAGGTCAGGAAGCAACAGTTAGAACTGGACATGGAACAACAGACTGGTTCCAAATAGGAAAAGGAGTACTTCAAGGCTGTATATTGTTACCCTGCTTATTTAACTTCTATGCAGAGTACATCATGAGAAACGCTGGACTGGAAGAAACACAAACTGGAATCAAGATTGCCAGGAGAACAATAGACTGGTTCCAAATAGGAAAAGGAAATGAGTGCAATTGTGCGGTAGTTTGAGCATTCTTTGGCATTGCTTTTCTTTGGGATTGGAATAAAAACTGACCTTTTCCAGTCCTGTGGCCACTGCTGAGTTTTCCAAATTTGCTGACATATTGAGGTCAACACTTTCACAGCATCATCTTTTAGGATCTGAAATAGCTCAGCTGGAATTCCATCACCTCCACTAGCTTTGTTCATAGTGATGCTTCCTAAGACCCACTTGACTTCACCTTCCAGGATAAAAAGAGTATAAGTGCTTTGAAAATTAGTCTGACAGTTTCTTTTAAAGTTAAATACACAGTTATTATCTGACCCAGCAATTCCATTCCTAAATATTTACCCAAAAGCAATGAAAATATACAAATACCAAAATACTGTACACTAAAGTTCATAGCAATGTTAATCTTAATAGCCCAAAGCTAGAAAAATGCAAACATATATAAACAGGTGAATGGGTCATCAAATTTTGACACATGACTACAATATGATGCTATATAATAATAGTGACACACAATGTTCAGTGATTATACTGTGCCAAGGAAGCCAGACTCAAAGAGTGAGATCACACAATTCCATCTACATGAAATTCTAGAAAAGACAAATCTATGTAGAGTGACAGAGATCACTGTTTTCTCATGGTATGTGTGTTAATCGCTCAGTCATGTCCAATTCTTTGCAACCCCATGGACTGTAGCCCACCAGGCTCCTGTATCCATAGAATTTTCCAGGCAAGAATACTGGCGTGGGTTGTCATTTCCTTCTCTAGGGGACCTTCCTGACCCAGGGATCAAACCAGAGTTTTCTGCATTTCGGGCAGAGATAGGTAACTGACTAGGAAGGTAGACAGAGAACACTTTTTGATAATGGAAATGCTGTATATCTTGACAGTGTATCTGATACAAAGATAGTTACATTTGTCGTAACTCATCTAAATATATACTCAAATGGGTGTCATTTATTACATGTACACTATAGTGTTAGTTGCTTCCAGGCAAGAATACTGGAGTGGGTTGCCATTCCCTTCTCCAGGGGATTTTCCTGACCCAGGGATCGAACCCATTTGAACCATGGAACCCTGGTCTCCCACATCGCAGGCAGATTCTTTACCATCTGAGCCACCAGGGAAGCCATGTGGTTTGTATATGTACACTGCTGCTAAGTCGCTTCAATCGTGTCCGACTCTGTGTGACCCGGTAGACGGCAGCCTCCTCCATCCTTGGGATTCTCCAGGCAAGAATGCTGGAGTAGGTTGCCATTTCCTTTTCCAATGCATGAAAGTGAAAAGTGAAAGTGAAGTCGCTCAGTCCTGTCTGACTCTTTGCAACCCCATGGACTGCAGCCTACCAGGCTCCTCTGTCCATGGGATTTTCCAGGCAAGAGTACTGGAGTGGGTTGCCATTGCCTTCTCCAGATATGTACACTATATCCTTACAAAATTGACTGGAAAAACATGCTGAGTAAACGCTGATACAAAAGGAATACATACCATTTATTTACATAAATTTCTACAACTGGTCAAACTATATCATAATGATAGAAATCAGATGAGTAGTTAGTTGAAATAGGAGTAAGAAAAAATTAATTGGAAAATTATATTTGGGGGAATTTCCAGAGTAACAAAAATGTTCTAACCTTCACTGGAGCAGTGAATTTACAAAATATGCATTTGTCAAAACTCGTTAAAGTGAATTCTTAATGGGTACATTTTGTGTAAATTATACTGCAGTAAAAGATGATTAAAAAAAAAAAAATCTTAGGAACTACTGCTCCCATGAGCAAGAGAGAAGATTCAAATAAATAACATTTTAAAAAGAATAAGAAATATTACAACTGAAATCACAGAAATATAAACAATCATAATAGACTACTGTAAACAACTGTGCACCAAATTGAACAGCCTAGAATAAATTAGTTCCTAGAAACATACAATATAATAGGACTGAATCATACAGAAATTAAGTCTGAAGAGACCAATAATGAATAAGATTGAATCAGTAATCAAAAAAGTCTATGAAAGAAAAGCCTAGGACAAGATGGTTTCACTTGTGAATTCTACCAAATTTCCAAAAAGATTTAGTCCCAATCCTCAAACTCTTCCCCAAAACTGAAATAGACAGAACATCCCCAAACTCACTTTACAAGGGCAGCATTACTCCAGTACCAAAGGCACATAAGGATACTTCAAGAAAACTACAAGCCTATATCCCTAATTAACAGGGATGCAGAAATTCTCAACAAAATGCTTGCAAATCCAATTTAACAGCACATTAAAAGCATCATACAGTATGATCAAGTAACACTTATCCCTAGGATGCAATGGTGAATCAACATCCGCAAATCAATAAATGTGATATACCATAGTAATGGAATGAAAGATAAAAATCACATGATTATCTCAACATATGAAGAAAATACACTGGACAAAATTCATCACCCTTTCATTAAGCATTCTCAGTGAATTGGGTATAGAAGGAATATACCTCAACATATTAAGTCCTTACATGACAACCCAAATACAGGTAAATTCACACTCAATGGTAAAAAGTTGAAAACTTTTCCTCAAAGATCAGAAACTAGATGTGGAGGACAATTCTTGCCACTTTTATTCAACAGACTTCTAAAAGTCCTAGACAGAGCAATTAGGCAAGAAAAAGAAATAAAAGTCATCTGAATCATAAAGGAAAAAAGTAACACTATAACTATTTGTAGATGATATATATGCTGCTGCTGCTAAGTCGCTTCAGTTGTGTCCGATTCTGTGCGACCCCATAGACGACAGTCCACCAGGCTTCCCCGTCCCTGGGATTCTCCAGGCAAGAACACTGGAGTGGGTTGCCATTTCCTTCTCCAATGCATGAAAGTGAAAAGTGAAAGTCAAGTTGCTCAGTCGTGTCCGATTCTTTGCGACCCCATGGACTGCAACCTACCAGGCTCCTCTGTCCATGGGATTTTCCAGGCAAGAGTACTGGAATGGGGTGCCATTGCCTTCTCCGAGATGATATATACAGAAACCCTAAAGACTCCACCAAAAAGGTGTTTGAATAAACAACCAGTAAGTTTCAGGACATAAAATCAATGTACAAAAGTCAATTGTCTTTCTATACAGTAACACCAAACTGTTGGAAAAAGAAATTAAGAAAATAATCTCATTTAAAAAGCACCAAAAAGAATAAAATACCTAGGAATAAATTTAACCAAAGAGGTGAGTGAAACACATACTGAATACTCTTAAGGTATTGATGAAAAAAACTGAAGACACAGATAGGTAGAAAGATACTTTTGTACTCATGAGTTGAAGAATTATTGTTGTTAAAATGTCTATACTACTCAAGGCCATCTGTATATTCAATGAAATTCCAATTAAAATCCCAATCACATTTTTCAAATCAACAGAAAATGCAATCCTAAAATTCATATCAGTTCAGTTCAGTCACTCAATCATGTCAGACCCCTTGCGACCCCATGAACTGCAGCACTCCAGGCCTCCCTGTCCATCACCAACTCCTGGAGTTTTCCCAAACTCATGTCCATTGAGTTCGTGATGCCATCCAACCATCTCATCCTCTGTCGTCCAATCTTTCTCATCATCAGGGTCTTTTAAAATGAATCAGCTCTTTGCATCAGGTGGCCAAAATATTGGAGTTTCAGCTTCAACATCAGTCCTTTCAATGAACACCCAGGACTGAATGGAACACAAAAAACCCCAAATAGCCAAAGCACTGTTGAGAAAGAACAAAACTAAATATATTACTAGGCTGTAGTAATCAAAATAGTAAGCTACTGAAATTAAAAAAAAAAAAAGAAGACACATAGACTAGGAACAGAATCATGAGTTCAGAATTAACAAGCTCACATGGATGGTCAATGAATATTTGATAAGGGAACCAAGAATATCCAATCAGAAAACTAGATATTCACTTGCAAAATAATGAAATTGGATCCCTGTCCTAAAGTACTTCCAAAATTAACTCAAAATTAATTAAAGACTTAAATGTAACACCTGGAATGACAAAACTCCCAGAATGAAACATAGAGGAAAAGTTCCTTGACAACGATCTTGAGAACAATTTTTTGGATATGGCACCAAAAGCACAAGCAACACAAGTAAAAATAAACGAATGGGATTATGTCAAACTAAAAAGTTACTGCATATCAAAAGGAGCAATCAACAGAACCAAAAGGGAGAAAATATTTGCAAACCACATATCTAATAAGAGCTTAATATCCAAGGAACTCATGCAACTCAATAGCAAAAAGATATTAAAAATGGGCAAAGGATTTGAACAGACTTTTTCTTTCTTCTAAGAAGATATACAAATGGTCAACAGGTCACAGTCAACATCAGTAATCATAAGGGAAATGTAAATCAAAACCAAAATGAGATGTCACCTCATACCCATTAGAATAGCTACAGTCAACAAGCCAAGTGATAAGTGCTGACAAGGACATAGAGAAAAGGGAACACTCATACACATTTGGTGGGAATGTAAATTGGTTTGCAGTCAATTATATGGAGGAGAGTATGAAGTTTCCCCAAATAATTTAAAATAGAACTGATTCAGCAATCCTTATGGGTATATACCGGAAAGAAATTCTGCCGGGGACCAGCCCCGGCTGATCCAGGGTATTCGAAGGAGAGACGGCGTAGGCGAGGATCAGGATATAATAGCTTCAATTAGATATTAATTAAAGATATAAAGAGTAATAGAATAAGGATAGCTCAGTAGGAAAATTCAGTGGAGAAAAGAGGCTGAGTAGCTTGGTTTACGCGGGGGACCAATAAAACTTCAAGACAAGAAGCTTGCACCACTTACGTAGGCCGCAGGCGTCCTTCCGTTCTCCCGAAGGAGAGGAGACACTGAGGCCTCCCCGGTCGGATCTTAGAAGCCCAGGCATAATTAGTAAGCATGGTGGGTTCCGCGCTCCAGATGGAGACTCAACCAGAGTGAGAGAGAGAGCGACATGGGGAGACCAGTATTTCGAGAAACTGATCCCAATTCTTTATTTTCCATGGTCTACTTTTATACACTGAGATGTTATGCAAAAGTCACGCGGGGTCAGCAGTCCTGACTTTTATCAAAGTCAGGTGCTTCATACAAATGTATACAGAGGTCTTAGGGGTGTTACATCATCTTCTGGCCAGGGGGGCCTGCTGACAATTTACGACCCTCTCCTTGTGACAGCGGTCAGTCAATCAGGACACTTATTTCTCCAGGGCTGATTATTCTCAAAACAGACGCCACCCAAATAAAGTTACATTCCTACAGGGTGAGGGTGTAGTGGGTTTTAGTTAAGGAAAGAATTTACTTAGCCTAAGGTCTAACGTGATTAATATCAAAGGTTAATTCTATATATTCATTAATGTGTGTAAGGGCAGGGGATATGGAGACTTAGCAACAAACATTGGCTCAACAAATGAAAAACCCTTCACCAACACAATTTCTAATTAGCCCATTATACTTATACTAATAGTTTTCTAACTTTTCTAAGGAACCTGTTTTTAGAAGGTTTAAAGCATCTTGTGCCTCTCACGGTTGGGAGGCTGTGAGCGATCACATGTGGCCGGACAAGCCTGTCAGGCAGGCCAGAGAACCTTCAGAGGAGTTTGTAGGTTAAAACACTCTTGTCACACCCAAGAGTTTTTATTGACTGGAGCTCTAGGTTAACTCCTTCTCCGAAAGAGGTGGTGGGGGACAGCCCCCCGTAAAGTCAGAGGTGTAGGTAAGAGCACAAAGTAGTAAAGTAGGCAGGCTCTGGTTATGGGGGTAGATGCTCGAGGAGTTCCAGGGGGACTCCTGAGGCTCGATCCCGCCTTTGCATATGTCGAGCCTCCTTCCTCATGACCTTTGTCACGGGCGGAGTACCTCACTCTGGCCCCCAACATCTCCCCCTTTTTTATTTCTTAAAACAACCAGATGCAGCTCAGTCGCGAGCCTCTGAATGCTCTGCCGAAGAATTCTTACAATACAAGGAAGAGTGATTATGAGAAGTAGAATTAGAGACTAGGGATATTAGACAGAATATTTTTTCCAGAAATAAAGTTAGAGAAGGTGTGAAAAAAGTCATTAGCTGCTCCAGTGGCGGTAAAATCCAGTCGAGAGTGTTCCAAGGTCTGTATTTGATTATGAAGTTTCCCTAAGTCCAGGCCAATATCAGAACTGTTCCAAACACCTGAGATATGATTTTTAATCTTTTCCCATTCATAATCTGTCTCGTTTACCTTCAAAGATGTCACGCATATCCACCTGTAATCAGCGTGGCACGTCAAAACCATCTTCACCTTTAAAGCCTGTAACTCAATCCCAATATGCATAATTGCTTCTTCTAAGGTGTCTACTCTCATCTCTAATTTCCTATCTATAGCTTCCTGTGTTGCTAGAGTTAAAGAAACAATTTTAGACATGGTATCAACATATTGGGCAGTATGCACTTGTTGAGTCAATGATATTGCTGCCGCAGTAACAGAAGTAATTGTTGCTATCAAAGCTGATATTCCTAGGATAAGCAAGACCACAAACCGTCGCGATCGCATTAAATCCTGCAGTTGTTGTAACACAGTAAGACCATAGCTATCATATAGGCACCATAAGATAGGATGGGCATTGTTAACACCACAAAGGAGCAAACATTACATTGAGGGTTTAAATAAGATGAAAGCATACATTGTTCACAAGTCACTACGTTAGGTCCACCTGAATAATTCATGCCTACATTAAGTTTGTTGGAGTCATTAGTAAAAAGGAAAACATAAGGCAAGGGTGGATAAGCTAAAACAGAATAAGTAGAATTATTTTCTGGTTGGAGTTCACGCTGCAGCTGCCCTGTCAGTCTCGCCGGGATCTCGATGTTTATCTTGTCTCCCCTGCCGGTGGGCTCCTCTTTTGTGATCGAAGCAATGGGGGAACTGGATGTCTGGGGGTCTGCAACATGGAGAATCAACCTGTCCCGGATCTAAATTGGAGAATTTGCATCCTGTGGAAAAATACAAGCACATCCTCGACCGCTAGTTAATAATGGGTCAGGACCCTTCCATTGTCCTGAGAGCAGGTCCTTCCATTTGACCAACGGCTTTGTATTTGTTGTTCCGGGCACCAATGGCGAAGCATTGCAGTAGTTCCGGCCGAATCGGCATTTAAAATATTTATTACAAAAAGAGCAAGTTGCAAGATTTGATGGGGAGAACTATACTTAAACTCCCCTTCTTTTAATTTTTGAATTTGAAGCTTTAATGTTTGATGTGCTCTTTCCACAATGGCTTGTCCCCGGGGATTATAAGGGATGCCTGTATTGTGTTTAATTTGAAACTGTAAACAAAATTCCTGAAAAGACTTAGAAATGTAAGCAGGAGCATTGTCAGTTTTCAGAGCTTTTGGTAGGCCCAAATATGAAAAACAAGTAAAGAGATGTTGTATAACATCTTTAACTGCCTCTCCGGTATAAGACGTTGCAATAATGACATGAGAAAAGGTATCTATAGTTACATGAACAAAGAAAAGTTTTCCAAATGAAGAGATATGAGTTACATCCATTTACCAGAGTATGTTAGGTTTGAGACCACGAGGGTTAACTCCCGTAGGTAGACTATATTATAAACAGTGGGGCAGTGTAAGCAAGAGCGCACAATCTCCCTAGCAGTTTCTCTGGGAATTTGGAATTGATATCTTAAGGCAGTAGCATATTGATGATGAAGTGAGTGAGAGGCTCTGGCCTCCTCAATCACAGTAGCCACTGCATTTCTGGTTAACAAGTCAGCCAAGTCATTAAAGGCATTTAAAGGGCCAGGCAATCTGGAATGAGCCCGAATGTGTCCAATGAAAAATATTTTATTTCTTTTCCAAATTTGTTGCTGTAAATTACTTAACAAATGAAATATGGTAGTTTTATTTTCAGGCAAAACTGCAGTTTCAATGTGTGGAAACAACCTGACAATGTACTGAGAATCAGAATAAAGGTTAAATTCTTCATCTGCAAAAATAGCAAAAGCCTCTATGACTGCTGTTATTTCAGCTCTTTGAGCTGAAGTTTCCCGTGTTTCTAAAACCTTTTGGTGATTTTTAGTGACTACGGAGGCTTTACCGTTTGCTGACCCATCAGTAAAAACTATCTGAGCATTTGGAATAGGAGATTGTCAAACATTAGAAGAGCACCAAGTTGTTCTTTATTATATGGAATTACAATTTCTGATGGCTCTTTAACCAAATAATTCAATGCTCCACTTTTTTCCTTTTAATATCAACGTAGCTATCAATCCTGGATAAGAAGCCGCTACCTTTTTAGCTTGGGCGGGGAGATGGACCCATTCTAGGGGGCCGTTTTGCCATAAAACCAATTTTTTGTCTGGCTACCCCAATTACACCTATGGGGGTTTTATGGTAAAAGAATTGTCAAGCAGTTGTCAATTTAATTTTTTAAATTTTTAAAATTTACAATTTAACAACATAAATTTAGGGATATGTTAATTTAGGTCTAATGTTTAGTTTGGGTCTCTGTATAAATTTAAACAATAAATGTATAACCTCCTTATCTCATTTTGGTAAACAAATATATCTAAATGCAAAATGTATTTATATATGTATTTATACATTTCAACAAGTATAAACTTATTGACATAATATACTTGAATTAATCTTTATAATTAATGTTAATTAATATATATTACAGCAATACAACACGTACACAGCTAATACCAGCCAACACAAACCAATGTACTGCAATAATACATGTCACACACATATAATTATACAGTATATAGAACATATATCATCACAGCACATCAATCCATACCAATTAATATCAGCCACACACATTATATTACTGCAATATATATTTGATTATACAGTATATATATAATATGCATATATACTATACATATTAATTATATACAAATTAATTAAGTATAGATCTATAAATAGAATTAGGTATACCTCTATTATATTTTATTTATACCCATACCTAATTAGGCGAACTGCAATTAGGCAAATATATTTATATTATGTATTTATAATAATATATATAGTATTATTAATTGTACTGCCTGTTGATAACTAAGAAATTGAGAAAATCCTTCTCTGAGTATCTCCTATTTGAGACAGCATGTCCCTCCCCCATAGGGTAAAGGGGAGCGTAGGAACTACATAGGGTTGGAAAGTTCCACAGGTATCTTCAAACTGCCAATCTAACATTTTTGAACTTTTAACTACTGTGGGGGCTTGAGGGCAAATGAAACAAAATTTGACCCCTGAAATCTATCAGGGCAACTTGCCAGTCATCACTACTTTGTAAAAGACTTGCAGTTGATCCTTATTGAATGGAATTACTATATTTGCTACTTCTTTTCTAAAAAGTTCCACGCTTCTTTTTTCCTCCTTTTATAATTAATTGTGCCACCAAACTGGGATAAGATAAAACTATTTTTCTTGGGGTCACTGGTAGATGGAACCAATAGGCCTTTTTGTCACAAGCACCCTGTAGGTGTATGTTTCGTGGCAAAAATAATTTAATCTCATCTTTTGGTAATATTAATCCTAATTAACTGATCATTTAAAGTCTCATACACTTCAACAAGAGCTAACTCTGTCTCATTAGTCAACTTTCTCTTAGAACTGGAATTAGGATCAATTTTTAAGCAATCAAACAAAGGCTTTAAATCTGTAGTAGTCAGTTTTAAATGTAGGCATATCCAATTAATGTCCCCTAATACTTTTTGGAAATCATTTAAAGTTAGTAAACAATCTCTCCGCAGCTTCAAAGGGGCATTATCAGTTTTTAAAACTTTTGGCACACCTAAATATGAGAAGCAAGTAAAGAGGTGTTGCACAACATCTTTATAAGCTTCTCCAGTTTTTGTTTTGTAACCTAAATCTGGTCTATAGCTTTTTAGATGACAAGTAACCATCTAATCTTTGCTTGAATACTTCCAGCAACAGGGAACTCACTACTCTTCAAGGTTTTAAACTCTCCCTCACCTTTTTTTTTTTCTACAGCATTCTCACCCCGCATATCACTTTCTCTAATCTCACCAACTCATTTTTAGTATTATATGTGGGCCAGGAACTAGGCCAGTCTTTCCCAGCAATGTTAAGAGACATCTGTTCCTGTGTCTAATAGCCCTGACATTTTATTTTCTTGAATTAAAAGATCTTTTAAAGGCCTTGGAGCTGTAATTTTCTGCACCCGAAAGGCTAGATCACTAAATCCAAATGTTCTGTGGCTCCTAGCCTGAGAAGTCAAGGTTTTTTCTTGTCTGATAATAAGGTAAAAAGCAAAAGCTGTGTTACTCTTTGACCTTTATTAATTTGCACAGTTTTAGTAGGCGGTGAGAACAAAACTTTAATTTCTCAATATAATCAGAATCTACTACACCATGCACCACCGAAATTTTCTTTTTCTTTTTATTTATTTATTTACTCTTTTTCTTTCTTTCTTTTTTTTTTTTTTTTTTTAAGAAAGCGAGCTACGCCCTAGCACAAGTCCTACAATGCCCTCAGGTAGGGGGCCAGCCACTCCCGTTGGAATTGGAGTAACCTTGTCAAGGGTTAATATTGTTGCTAAATCCCCTTACCATTCGGCTTTTCTCTTAGCCTGGGTGAGACCCCCCTGAGGGGGTTTTCTCCAAGGAGCAGGCTCTGCATATTGTGCATGCAGTCTGTTTTAAAAGCTCCACTGTTTAAAAAACTTTTTATCTTTTTCAGGCTTAGGCAACACTTTGAGAGGCTTTGGGGGCAAAGTGGGGAACTCTTGGGCCCTGGAAGGCGCAAACGGAGGCGGCGGCTATCGCCCCAAATCAGAAAGTGGTGGATAAGTTTTTTTAAAAGTTTGCGCAGAGGGGGAGGTAGCTCGCCAGGGCGTCTGGCCACAGTGTCCTGTAAGTCCTCTCCTCTCTCCTCTGCTGATTTTTTCTTCCTTCTTCTCTTTAAATCTTTCTCAAGTTTTCTTTCCCTCACTCTATCTTTTTTCCTTCCTCTTCTCTTCTCTTTTACTTTCTATCATTTCCTTCTTGTTTCCCTCTTTCATTCTCCCTTCTTCCTTCTTACTGTCTTCTCTTTCTTTCGTTTCTTTTCCTTTATCCTCTTTCTCTCTAACTTTTTCTTTCCTCCTCCCTCTCTTTCTCTCTGTATCTCTTTTTCTAACTTCCTTTTTCCCTTTTTCTATCTTGCTGCATTCCCTGATTCCTTCCTCCTCCGTTCCTCTCTCCTTTTCACTCTTTAGTTCTTTTTCTATCTTTAGATCTTTCTCTATTTTCTTTCCTTTTTTCTTTTTCACTTTTTCCTTTTTTCTTTTTCTCTCTTTTTTTGCTTTTTTTTGCTTGGGTGAAGCCCCCCTGAGGGGGTTTTCTGCAAGGAGTAGGCTCTGTATATTGTGTATTTTTTAAAAGCTCCTTTCTTTAAAAATAAAACTTTTTAATCTTTTTCAACCTTAGGCAATGCTCTGGGAGGCTTTGGAGGTAAACTGGGGAATTTTTAGGCCCTGGGAGGTGCAAGCGGAGGTGGAGTAGTCGCCTTAAATCAGAAATTGTTGGACAAATTTTTAAAGGTTTGTGTAGAGGGAGAGGGGGCTCTCCAGGGCGCCCGGCCGCAGCGTCCTGTAAGCCCTCTCACTCCTCGGGAGGTAGAGCACAGTGTCCCTCCTCTTCCTTGTCAATGGCAGAAAATATGATCTGTGCAGAAGGTGGAGACCCACTACCATCCACCGCTATAGCCTCTCCCATAGGTCATCCCACAGCCTCATGATGAGGATCCAGAACATTTTTAATCATATTTATAGGATAAGTGTTTAGTTGTTTTTTCACCTTCACCCAAGTATCTAAATTAACAGTAGCCTCTTTAACAGTTTCAAGATTACTTGTATAAAGAGTTGCCATTCTTAGTTTCAGTGTTACCCATGTCAGAAAATTAAGTATAGTAAAAGATTTTGCTTTAAGCTATCAAAAGATCAGGCTTTTCTTTGGCCTTTTAACTTCAGAAACTGTTTTTTCTAACTCTAACTCTTTAACACTTTCAACACTTCCCACTCCTACTCGCCCTGTCTATCCTACAGGGGGGTCCGCGGCACCCTGAGTGGGGTCCTATCCGTCCCTAAAATTCAACACTGGGGGAAAGGGTTGGGGACCTACCTTCGAATTGTCCCTGTATCGGGCGCCACCTGCCGGGGACCAGCCCCGGCTGATCCAGGGTATTCGAAGGAGAGACGGCGTAGGCGAGGATCAGGATATAATAGCTTCAATTAGATATTAATTAAAGATATAAAGAGTAATAGAATAAGGATAGCTCAGTAGGAAAATTCAGTGGAGAAAAGAGGCTGAGTAGCTTGGTTTACGCGGGAGACCAATAAAACTTCAAGACAAGAAGTTTGCACCACTTACGTAGGCCGCAGGCGTCCTTCCGTTCTCCCGAAGGAGAGGAGACACTGAGGCCTCCCCGGTCGGATCTTAGAAGCCCAGGCATAATTAGTAAGCATGGTGGGTTCCGCGCTCCAGATGGAGACTCAACCAGAGTGAGAGAGAGAGCGACATGGGGAGACCAGTATTTCGAGAAACTGATCCCAATTCTTTATTTTCCATGGTCTACTTTTATACACTGAGATGTTATGCAAAAGTCACGCGGGGTCAGCAGTCCTGACTTTTATCAAAGTCAGGTGCTTCATACAAATGTATACAGAGGTCTTAGGGGTGTTACATCATCTTCTGGCCAGGGGGGCCTGCTGACAATTTACGACCCTCTCCTTGTGACAGCGGTCAGTCAATCAGGACACTTATTTCTCCAGGGCTGATTATTCTCAAAACAGACGCCACCCAAATAAAGTTACATTCCTACAGGGTGAGGGTGTAGTGGGTTTTAGTTAAGGAAAGAATTTACTTAGCCTAAGGTCTAACGTGATTAATATCAAAGGTTAATTCTATATATTCATTAATGTGTGTAAGGGCAGGGGATATGGAGACTTAGCAACAAACATTGGCTCAACAAATGAAAAACCCTTCACCAACACAATTTCTAATTAGCCCATTATACTTATACTAATAGTTTTCTAACTTTTCTAAGGAACCTGTTTTTAGAAGGTTTAAAGCATCTTGTGCCTCTCACGGTTGGGAGGCTGTGAGCGATCACATGTGGCCGGACAAGCCTGTCAGGCAGGCCAGAGAACCTTCAGAGGAGTTTGTAGGTTAAAACACTCTTGTCACACCCAAGAGTTTTTATTGACTGGAGCTCTAGGTTAACTCCTTCTCCGAAAGAGGTGGTGGGGGACAGCCCCCCGTAAAGTCAGAGGTGTAGGTAAGAGCACAAAGTAGTAAAGTAGGCAGGCTCTGGTTATGGGGGTAGATGCTCGAGGAGTTCCAGGGGGACTCCTGAGGCTCGATCCCGCCTTTGCATATGTCGAGCCTCCTTCCTCATGACCTTTGTCACGGGCGGAGTACCTCACTCTGGCCCCCAACAAAATTCATTCACTACCTTAAAGAGTTATCTGCACCCTCAAGTTCATAGCTGCATTATCTATAATAGTCAAGACATGAAACAACCTAAATGCCCAAAGATGAAAAGATGAAGAAATGTAGTATGTATATTAATAGAATATTCAGTTCAGTTCAGTCACTCAGTCGTGTTCAACTCTTTGCAACCCCATGAATCCCAGTACACCAGGCCTCCCTGTCCATCACCAACTCCCTGAGTTCACTCAAACTCACGTCCATCGAGTCGGTGATGCCATCCAGCCATCTCATCCTCTGTCATCCCCTTCTCCTCCTGCCCCCAATCCCTCCCAGCATCAGAGTCTTTTCCAATGAGTCAACTCTTCCCATGAGGTGGCCAAAGTACTGGAGTTTCAGCTTTAGCATCATTCCTTCCAAAGAAAACCCAGGGCTGATCTCCTTCAGAATGGACTGGTTGGATCACGCAGTCCAAGGGACTCTCAAGAGTCTTTTCCAACACCACAGTTCAAAAGCATCAACTCTTTGGCACTCAGCTTTCTTCACAGTCCAACTCTCACATCCATACATGACCACTGGAAAAACCATAGCCTTGACAAGACGGACCTTTGTTGGCAAAGTAATGTCTCTGCTTTTCAATATGCTATCCAGGTTGGTCATAACTTTCCTTCCAAGGAGTAAGAGTCTTTTAATTTCATGGCTGCAGTCACCATCTTCAGTGATTTTGGAGCCCCCCAAAATAAAGTCTGATACTGCTTCCACTGTTTCCCCATCTATTTCCCATGAAGTGATGGGACCAGATGCCATGATCTTCGTTTTCTGAATGTTGAGCTTTAAGCCAACTTTTTCACTCTCCTCTTTCACTTTCATCAAGAGGCTTTTGAGTTCCTCTTCACTTTCTGCCATAAGGGTGGTGTCATCTGCATATCTGAGGTTATTGATATTTCTCCTGGAAATCTTGATTCCAGCTTGTGCTTCTTCCAGCCCAGAATTTCTCATGATGTACTCTGCATAGAAGTTAAATAAGCAGGGTGACAGTATACAGCCTTGACATACTCCCTTTCCTATTTGGAACCAGTCTATTGTTCCATGTCTAGTTCTAACTGTTGCTTCCTGAGCTGCATACAGATTTCTCAAGAGGCAGGTCAGGTGGTCTGGTATTCCCATCTCTTTCAGAATTTTCCACAGCCACAAAAATGAAGAAATACTACTATTTCCTTGAGGAGGGCATGGCAACACACTCCAGTATTCTTGTCTGGAGAATCCCATGGACAGAGGAGCCTGGTAGGGTACAGTCCATAGGGTTGCACAGAGTTGGACATGACTGAAGTGACTTTAGCATGCACGCATGACAACATGGATCGACCTGGAGGGCATTACAAGTGCAGTAAATCAAAGACAAATACAAATATTGTATGATCATACTTATACATGGAATCTAAAAAAGCCAAACTCGCAGAAACAGTAGAATTGGATTGCCAGCGGCTGGGAATTATAAGAAACAAGAAGATATTGGTCAAAAGGTACAAGCTTCCAGTTATGAGTATGTTTTAGGGGTATAATGTACAATAGGGTAACTAAACTTAGCAATATTATACTATATACTTAAAATTTGCCAAGAGAGTAGAACTTAAATGTTATCACCATGCACATGCAAAGAAAAAAGTAATTATGTGAAGTGATGGAATGGTTAACTAACCTTATGGTGGTTAATCATTCCATAAGATGTACATATATCAAATCATTATGTTATAAACCTTAAACTTATACAATCTTCACAGTGTTATATATCAATCATATCTCAATAAAGCTGGAAAAAAAATCAGGCAGAGAAAAAAAATCAAATACATAGGTGATAGGAGTTCAGGGGAAGAAGGAAAGAAGTAGGCAAAGAACTCTAATATCATGATCATAACTAACCAGCTCACACGTGATGGTCAGGGACACTATATGGAGTCAGATAAAACTCTCATTTCAGTCTATTACCTACGGCTGAGTGATGACAGAAGAGAGATCTAATCTCTCTGAGTTTTAATTTATCTATGAATTTGAAATATGTTTTTAGAGAGTCTTTTAAAAAAATATATCCAATTTTTGTACCACAATGAGAGGTAATTAATAGACAATTAAAACTGGCATCTAGCTAGTATTACTCACAGGTATTCCTGGCCTCCAGTTTCTAACTTCTGAAATTTACTCTGGATACATTATCCAAGAAAATCACTCTCTCAATGATTTACCAGAATCCGACAAAATGAAATGGTATATCAACTTCCAAACTTAGAATTCCACCTGGGACCTTCATAGTTTTTCAATAACCTACATGACTTGTAATTATCTATCTTTTTCCCCTTCCTCTTGGAGTTGCCCCACTGCACAACGACCTTCCCATATTTCTCTCTCTAGAGAATCCCATCATTAATTAGTGCCACCCTTATGTAAAGGGGCTTCCCTGGTGGCTCAGACAGTAAAGAATCTGCCTGCAGTGCAGTAGACCTGGGTTCAATCCCTGGCTTGGGAAGATCCCCTGAAGAAGGGAATGGCTACCCAATCCAGTATTCTAGACTGGGAAATCCCATGGACAGAGGGGCCTGGTGGGCTACAGTCCATGGGGTTGCAAAGAGTTGGATACAACTGAGCAATATCTTATCTTATTATCACTATTTAAAACCGAGTTCTAATTCCACAAGAAGCCCTCTATCATCTCTTCCTCAATGAAAAGTGATTTATCTTGGAAGATAAATCTTTGGTCTTAGAAGACCAAAGCTCACATACTAAATTCTTTGCAAAGTCTTATGATACAATTTCCAGGGATAGCTGAAAGCTTTAGACATGCCTATTTCTCAGTTCCTAAAGAATTGATTAGATTTCTATAATTATTTTGTTTCTAGGGAATTCTAAGTAATAGTATTTATATTTTTCTTATATCCTCTTAATATATTGGAATAAGGAGCAGAAACTTCAAAAAATAAGAATAGATCTAATAGAAGTTTTATGAACCTAAAGGAACAGTTGAAACTGATTAATTTTTAGAACTATTTCCAGTGCTGCTTTGTGTCATCTGAATTTGAACATCCCTTCTTAATCTTCAGCTACTGGAGGAACAAAATATATTCTACTCAAAACTGTATTGAAATTACAAATTTAAATTAGATATCTCTTAGTCAATTAGTTCAACCAGCAAAAGAGCTAACTGAATGATGTAACACAAGATAAAGAAAATATAGAACAGATAATACAAAGAAAATTTTCTGATTTTTAATCCAGTCTTCAGACAAATACTGCAGAATTTATTCTTTACTATCTTTCTTCTAAATGGCATAATTTCCCCTTTGACATTTACAAAAAAAAAGAAAAAAGAAAATCAGTTACAGAACCTAATTTTTCTGTGCTTGTCAGCTACTACAGCTATGCAGTTCCATTATGAATGGTCATTAGCTGCCAATCTCAGCATTATTACCACAAAGCCTCTATAAACCCTGTCCCATTGGTCAGTCTTAAAATATGGCACAGCTGCAAAACAATGTCAGTTATGATTCAGCCCTAATTTTCCCTGTCAACAGCCTTGTTCAACTTCCCAGATATTCCTACTTGTTGCCAAGTCCATTTTGTAAACGAAATCTGCCTTTTGAAAACCACCATATGAATATGTCAACAGGTCATGAAATATTTTCATTACAAATCTTAAAGAAAAACTTAGCTCTAAAGAAACAGTTTGGAAAACGTCTATTTCATTAAGTGCGAGTGTGAAATCTTGATGGAAAACATTTATTTTGGCAACTTGCTATTCTGTTGGTGGCCCCAAAGTATCCTTACCAGACCATCTTTGTGGGAGGTGTAATTGGGGGAATTCTAGAGCAAATGAAAAATTCCTTACTAGGAGTCCCTTGAACCATGAGCCCTGAGGAAAGACTGAGAAAATCCAAAGTGCAAATGCGAGGCATTAGAGCTTATTCTAAAAGCTCCTGTGTCAGTAGAGTCATGTCTCAATTATCCACATTAAGAAAAAAGAAGCAGAGGTATGGAGCAAAAGTGTCAGATAATCCCCAAACTACTTGTGCTTGACTTTGGAATAAACATGCACATGTACACGTACACACACACACACACACACTTCTCCTGCTCAACTCTGTTTAAGTCGTTTTCTCTGCCTCGGAATGCTTGGTACTGTCATTTGCCTGATAAGGTCCATTCATTCTTTATAACCAGATACAATGTCACTCTGTGAAGTTTCCCTGTCTTCCCCAGGGAGATAATCAATCAATCAATCTCTTCCCCTCTGTCTTTCTCTCTTGTGCTTTCCCAGCCTTGGCTGCCGACACGTACTGTGTCTACATGGCATATGTTCGGTTGAACTGTAATTATTCATAGAGCATATGTTGCTCTTCCTCACCTGTCCTAGGACATACATAGGGTAAAGCCAATGTTTTATTCATTTAATGATTCCTAAGAGCCAAACCTCAAGCTACAAAATGCCAGGTAACATTTTTGAATGATTATTCTCCAAGGTAATCCCAACTTGATGGGGAAATAGGTAACCCAGAAATATGTATAGATCAACAAAAGTATTAAGTGAAATATCAAACTGAGATTCAAAACTGACAAGACTATTCCCAAATAACTCAATCAAGAGAGGACTTCATGATATTTCTTAAAACAAACAGTTCTTATTGGACCTTTATGATTTTCTTTTGATTTCTCCAACATTCACTAGTCACACAACTCACAGTGCTCTGTGAGCTCTGTTTTTTCATTTATCATTTTAAACACAAGTGCTGTCTCTGTGCTAATGGATGGGGCCATTGCGTTAATAATCATAAAGCTTCTTGATGTTTTTTAGCATGCTACATTAACAAATTACTGTTAGTCACACTGTTCTATAAGCTTATTCTGGCAGCTGTCCTCATTTGCAAATGAGAAAACTGAGAATCAAGAAAATTAAGTGACGTGGATTAAATTTGCACGTCAAATAAATAACAAAGCTGGGATCAGGACCAAAATATTGACTCTAATGTCTCAAATAAGAGTATCACAAACACTGTCTGGTGACACTATAGCTTATTCTCATAGTACAAGGAAGTTAACAGAAGGTAAATGGTATATCCAAAGATCTTCAAGAAGCACCTCCAGAGGTAGGGGTAGAATTCAAGTCCCTATACAAGTTTATTAATTCAAAGACTCACCCCCTTGATGTTCTTTTTCCAAAATATGTATGATAATTTACTATCCTCACACTTCAGTATGACTCTGCAAAACACAGATCGATAATGACAACAGGACAGGCAAGACACCATTTCGATGTTGTAGAAGCAACCATTTTTAAAGGGAAAAGTTATGTCTGATACCAAAGAAATTACAAATGGTGCAGTGGAGTGAATGGTTGGCAGTCAGTGATATTCAACAGGTAACTTGTTTTCATGTTAGGTACTTACAGGCTTCCCAGGCAGTGCTAGTGGTATAGAACTTGCCTGCCAGTGCAGCAGACATAAAAGACGTGGGTTCAATCTCTGGGTCAGGAAGATCCCCTGGAGGAGGGCATGGCAACCCACTCCAGTATTCTGGCCTGGAGAAACCTGGCAGGCTGCAGTCCATAGGGTCTCAAAGAGTCAGACATGACTGAAGCGACTGAGCACGCACACGCATATCAACATACGCACAGAGTGCTCCCTGCTTAACAAAAGATTCTCTACAGCTGGTAAGAAAAGCTTCATGGAGAAGACAGCTGTGAGCAGAATCAAAGGCTAGGGAAGAGAGGGAGGTGACATAAAGGGCATTCCAGGTTGATGCAAGCAGAGAAGAAGGATGAGTGGTTATAAAGAATAGCAGGAAAAACATCTTCACATCCCAGGAACATGAAGCAAAGAAGGCAGAGATAAAGTTGGAAAGGGTCTTAAATGCTAAGCTAAAGTAGGGTGAAGCAGGCTTTATTTTATAAGGCTGTCTTTTTCATGGTTAAATATATGTAGCATAAATTTACCATTTTAACCATTTTTTTAGTGTGTAGTTTTGTGGCCTTAAAAAATTCCTTATAAAATAAAGCCTGCTCCACTCTACTTTAGCTTGAAATTTAAAACCCTTGCCAGCTTTATCTCTGCTTTTTCTTCATGTCCCTGAGATGAGAAGAGGTTTCTCCTGCTGTTTTGTGGCATTAGGGGCTTCCCAGGTTGCAGGGGTAAAGAATCCGCCTGCCAATGCAAGAGACGCAAGAAACATGGGTTCCATTCCTGGCTTGGGAAGACTCTCCTGGGGAAGGAAATGGCAAACCCCTCGAGTATTCTTGCCTGAAAAATTCCATGGACAGAGGAGGCTGGTGGGCTACAATCCATAGGGTCACAAAAGGGTCGGGCAGGACTGAGCACAGAGCGCCTGTACTGTTTGTGGCATTAAGTACATTCACATTGTTGGGTACGTTGGGTGGTGTCTTCACCACCACCCATCTCTAGAATCCTCTTTGTCTTTCCCAGCTGAAATTCTATACCCATCCAACATTAACCTCCCATTCTTCCTACCTCTAGCCCTTGGCACCTACCTTTCTACTTTCTATATGAATGACTTTCACTCTTCTACGTACCTCATATAAATGGAACTATATAAGATTTGTCCTTTTGTGACTGGCTTATCTCACTTAGCATATGTCTTCAAGATTCACTTATATTACAGACGAAGCCAAAATTTCTTTTCTTAAGACTATATGAATAACATTCCACTACATGTACATACCATATCTGGTTTATCAGTTCATCTACTGATGGACACTCGAGTTGATTTCACCTTTTGGCTACTGTGAATAATGCTGCTATGAACGTGGATGTACAAATATCTGAGCCCCAGCTTTCAATTCTTTGGGGTATATACCTAGAAGTGAATTGCTAGTTCTTAGGGTAAATCTGCATTTAATTATCTGATTACCATCATATCCATTTTCAGAACAGCTGTACCATTTTACATTACCTTAAACTTTCTATCAAAATATGCAAGTCTAAAATGACACAGCTACAAAGATCTAGATCTATGGATAAGAAGGCATGTTTTATGAAAACATGTAAATTCATTTAATTTATGAGACTTCAGGTTGATCTGTAGAACTGACCACTTTCATATTGCTTCCCTTAAACTGACCCAAATTTTCTTATTAAAAACTAGTTAAACACACGGACAATTCCAACCTATAGTTTGTCAATTAAAAAATTGTCCATGTACAAAACTTAATCCCTTTAAAAATGGAAAGCTTATTTTCTTCTATAAAACATATTCAATGCTAAGTATATTATGCTCGAACTTCCAAAAGAGTGTGCTTTGAGATGAAATTAAGCATGAAAAAATTCTGGCTGAAAGCCCTTTTTTAATTTTAAAGTATTCAGGGAAGGATTGAAGAGAAGGCTTTAACTGAAATGAACTATATCTGTGATAAATGAGAAAAACAAAAGCAAAAAAATTAAGTTTATACAACAAAGTGGCTGTCTAATCCAAGTCAAACAAAGCCAGGATTAAAGGTCTAATAGCAAAATTAACTCAACCTCATAAGAATTTTGATTGAGAAATGACTACAAAAGAGAGTGATTGTAGAGTTACATAATTGGCCAGTGTTTAACTTTTCTTAAAATTACAAGCAATCAGCAGTTTAAATTCATCAAAATTTTAAGTCTTAAATATAGAAAACATAAAAGTATAAATATTCACTGTTTTCAAATTCTTTGAAATCAAATTAAAAAATAAAGCTAATATAAGAAAAAAGATAGTCATTCCTAATTAAGAGACAAGGCTCAGTTTTTTACAGAAATTGTCATAAGCAGAATTTTAATCAACTATAACCATCCTTGTCATATAAAATCACTTAAAAGCTTTCTTAAGTACACATAAATCAATTAACCAAAGTACCACAGTTAACCAATAACTTAGGATTGTATTTAATATTCTGTGTATCAGCGTGTACAGCACAAATTCTTATCTTACTGCTTAATAATAATCTGTTTTATTTTTACAGTAATAAATCAGAACATGGAAGAATGTAGTTATCACAGTCATGGAATTCAGAGAGGCAGCATTATCCTGCTCAAATTTTAGGAAGATTTAAGATTAAATGATGGCTCTTAAATAAGTTGATTTGGGCTATTTATTTTGCTTTTATTATTCATTATAAATTCCCTTGTACCAAGCACAGGCAAGAGAATTCAAGTAATTGGTTATTCTGTTTTATTTATGGTTAGGCTCTATCCCTTCAAACTGAAACTGCAGTTTCCAACTCTTCATTCCTCTCTCCAGTGGTCCCTCTCTCTGGAGAGGTCTGCTCTTCCTTCAGTCAGGATCCATCTGATGCTAATCAACCCCCATAGATGACCAACAGGCAAATCAAACGTCCACCCAAAAATAAAATTTCTGAATCCACCCTCCCATTGCCAAAAGAAAAACTGCTTCTAACATACCCTTCCTCCATCTTGGTAAATGATGATTTGCTGTTTCCAAGTTCCTTGAAATCAAATAAGGAAGATAAAGCTAACAAGTGAACAATTAAAAGACAGCCATTCCTAATTAAGGGCCAAGGCTCAGCTATTTACAAAAATCATACAGAATTGTACAGAGTCATTTTTACAGAAATTTTATAGCAATAGTCCTGGAGCTCTCCTTGAGTCTCTTCTTCCTCTCACAACCCACATCCAATCTGATAGCTGGTTTTGCTGATTCTACTTATCTAAATATCTCTATCATCTAACCATATCTTACTACCACCTCTGTCACTGCTGTGGTCTGAGCCACTGTCGTCTCCTGCTTACATGACACAAACAATCTCCTATGCGCTACCCTTGCTCCAGCCTTGATCCTGCTCTCCTCACTGTCCACACAGAAGCCAGAGTGAGCATTCTAATGGCCAGTTAATCAGCACCTACATAACATTATACCATGTAACAGGCACACAACATACTTTACTTATATTATGTCACTTCATCATCACAACCCTTTGAAAAAGGAACTATAATCATCCCTATTTGCAGAAGAGGCAATAGAGGTCCAGAAAGATTAAATATTTTGCTCAAGGTCACCCAGCTGGTAAGTGGCAAAGCTGTGATATGAATCCAGGCAGTCTGGGCACTAGTACCTCTATTGTCTCCAGAGGACTCTCATATTATTCAGAGTAAACACAAAGACTGTGTGTGTGTGTGTGTGTGTGTGTGTGTGTGTGTGTTTGCGTGACTCTTTGTGACCCCATGACTATAGCCTGCCAGGCTTCTCTGTCCATGGAATTCTCCAGGCAAGAATACTGGAGTGGATTGCCATTCCCAGAGGATCTTCCCAACCCAGGGATCAAACCCGAGTATGCTGCACTACAGGCAGATTCTTTACTGTCTGAGCCACCAGAAGTGAATTCGCTCAGTCATGTCTGACTCTTTGCGACCCCATGGCCTATATCCCACCAGGCTCCTCCGTCCATGGGATTTTCCAGGCAAGCATACTGGAGTGGGTTGCCATTTCCTTCTCCAGAGGATCTTCCTGACCCGGGGATCGAACCCAGGTTTCCTGCATTGTAGGCAGATGCTTTACCGTCTGAGCCACAGGGAAGCCCCTAAACACAGTCTCCGTTCAGTTCAGTTCAGTTGCTCAGTCGTGTCCGACTCTTTGCAACCCCATGAATCGCAGCACGCCAGGCCTCCCTGTCCATCACCAACTCCCGGAGTTCACTCAAACTCATGTGCATCAAGTCAGTGATGCCATCCAGCCATCTCATCCTCTGTCGTCCCCTTCTCCTCCTGGCCCCAATCCCTCCCAGCATCAGAATCTTTTCCAATGAGTCAACTCTTCGCATGAGGTGGCCAAGATCCTATATAATTTGGCCCCCTCTCAATACGTCTCCCACTGATATCCTCTCTCACCCTTCTGCAGTTTCACCACTTCCTTGCTCTTTCTCAAACACATTAGTAATCTCCTGGCCCAGCAGATGGACACTTACTATTTCCCCAGCTTTGAACATACTTCCTCCAGATACCCACATAGTTTGGTCACAAGTCAGATGATTAGCAGAGTCCCACCTAACTGCTCCTTTTAAAACCATAGTCCTCTTCTGTCTTCACTCCCTATGTCCTCTTGCCTGCTTTATTTTTATCCCCAACATTAGCATCATCTAACGAGATACATATTTCAGTTGGGTATATTTCCACCTCATCCCACTGTAATGTAAGTTACATGGAGGTAAGGATTTTTGTCTGTTTTGTTCACCCTTTGTTTCTCAAGCCTAGAGTAGTGCTTGGCACTTGGGAGAAGAAAAGAAAGGAAAGAAAGGCAGGAAGATAGGGAGAGAGAAAGGGAGGGAGGGAGGGAGGAAGTTTGAACTTTATGTTGTAATTAATTAGTTTTTTCTAACCTGTCTACAAATAAACACTTAAGAGAAGCTAAGAGAATCCCATTATCACCTCCAGATCTGACTCCCAAGAGTGGACCACACTCACATAAGGAAACAGTATTCCAAGACAAGAGTCTTGGGTTTAGCTAAGGCACAGAACTGAAGCTCACTCTATGAAGTCACAAGGAAAGTAGAGAAGCTTGATTACAATGGGAAATGAGAAGAGAGAAGTCCTTCCTTTCCTTCTTAATAATCAGAAGCAAGTACTTTTCCATTGTGAATATATTAATTGACCTCCCCTCATTTGCAGAATACTTTATTTCATCTTGACTAACTCCTATCCAGAATTCTCTGACTGCAGAGAATGCAGGACTACTGTCTTGGCCTATGTCTCTAGAAATGAAAATTGGAGTAAAGAGTTTTCTAAGGGAGTAAACCCTAAAAAAACAAATCACCCAATTTTTAGGGCTAGAGCAAGAATTCTGATGTTAGGAGAGGGGTTAAGCTAACATTAATGTCAGGAATAATATTGACAAGTTATGCAGAATATCCACAAACATTGTTTAAAATGAATGTCTTATGGACAAAGTTACTCACACAGTTCTGAAGAGCAGGCACAAAATAGCAAATTGTCCCTCGTAAAGAGCCCGAGTTGCTCCAGTTTTAGAATTAGAATTCCAGATGACTGCAGGTCTGTCTTTCATATAACTCAAGTGCTCTGAGATTTTCAGAGCTTTACACAAGTGAGGGTTTAAGCCTGAAATTACCTACAGCATTTGAACTTAGCCAAAGGCTAAATACCAACATTAAAACCAGACAAAGATTTTTCTTGGGTGATGTATGCCATAGTCAAGCTTATGGGCATTTTTATCCAGAAAAGTCTAGTCTCACTGGCATTGAAAGATTTCCTAACACAATAACTTTCTTCTTCAATGACTTTAGCCAATTTTAGATGAATATCTTGAGGCACCATTTCAGTCTTACCTTGAGGCTTGAAGTTACACGAGAGGAACCTGCTTTTAAAGTGCCTGAACCTGCATCTACTCCACTGCTTTTCCAATACTCATAGGTTCATGGGCTACCAGCATTTCAGCGGTCCTGAAAACGTCACATTTTTACTTGTGTAATAGTCAAACTTAAAGATACAAATTTCATGTTTGGCCCCCCAAACCTTTAAAAAAATAAAAAACAGGTTTTTTATTGGTCTCAAGTCCTATATTCCATGGGTCTGTAAAGATACTGCAATAAAGACATGACTTTAATTTCTCCATTTTCAATCCTTATCTAATACTGTTTTTCTTAGTAATTATTTCAGAGTTCAATATAAGTCTTTTTATTATTAATGCACACTTACTAGTAATATAGGGAGCTGGACAGTAGTTAGGAAACAGATTTATTGTCAGACATTCCTGGTTAGGATACTCTGTTTTGTGACTTTCTAATTATGTGATCTTGAGTTCTCAGATTTGTCATCTATGAAACGGGCATCACAATATTTTCCTATTAGAGTTTTCACAATTAAATGAAATCATGGATGTAAAATGTATCAGGTATGACTAAATCAAATCCCTTATGATTATACAGTGGAAGTGACAAGTAGATTCAAAGGATTAGATCTGATAGATTGCTTGAAGAACTATGGACAGAGGTTCATAACACTGTACAGGAGGTGGTGATCAAAACCATCCCAAAGAAAAAGACTTGCAAAAAGGCAAAATAGTTGTCTGAGGAGGCCTTACAAATAGCTGAGAAAAGAAGAGAAGCAAAAGGCAAAGGAGAAAAGGAAAGATATACCCATCCGAATGAAGACTTCCATAAGAATAGCCAGGAGAGATAAGAAAGGCTTTCAAAGTTAACAAAGCAAATAAATGAAAATAATAGAAAGGGAAAGACTAGAAATCTCTTCAAGAAAATTAGAGATACCAAGGGGACATTTCATGCAAAGATGGGCTCAATAAAGACAGAAACAGTATGGAACTGACAGAAGCAGAAGATATTAAGAAGAACTGGGAAGAATATACAGAAAAACTGTACAAAAAAGATCTTCGTGACCCAGATAATCACAATGGTGTGATCACTCACCTACAGCCAGACATCCTGGAGTGCCAAGTCAAGTGGGCCTTAGGAAGCAGCACTACGAACAAAGCTAGTGGAGGTGATGGAATTCCAGTTGAGCTCTTTCAAATCCTAAACACTGATGCTGTGAAAGTGCTGCACTCAATATGGCAGCAAATTTGGAAAACTCAGCAGTGGCCACAGGACTGGAAAGGTCAGTTTTCATTCCAACCCCAAAGAAGGGCAATGCTAAAGAATGTTCAAACTATCACACAATTGTAATATTCATTGGAAGGACTGATGCTAAAGCTGAAGCTCCAATACTTTGGCCACCTGATGTGAAGAGCTGACTCATTAGAAAAGATCCTGATGCTGGAAAAGATTGAAGGTGGGAGGAGAAGGAAATGACAAAGAATGAGATAATTGGATGGCATCACCAATCAATAGGCATGAGTCTGAGCAAGCTCTGGGAGATGGTGAAGGACAGAGAAGACAGGCATGCTCCGGTCTATGGGGTCGCAAAGCATAGGACATGATTGAATGACTGAACAACAACAAAATGTATATACACCTAAATTATGATATTGTCTGTAAGTTAATAGGCTCTCCTCCTTCTATATCTCCTCCTCCTCATCTTCAGTTCAGTTGCTCAGTTGTGTTGGACTCTTTGCCGCCCCATGGACTGCAGCATACCAGGCCTCCCTGTCCGTCACAAACTCCCAGAGTTTACTCAAACTCATGTCCTTTGAGTTGGTGATGCCATCCAGCCATCTCATCCTTTATCGTCACATTCTCCCACCTTCAATCTTTCCCAGCATCAGGGTCCTTTCAAAAGAGTCAGCTCTTCCCATCATGTGGCCAAAGTATTGGAGTTTCAGCTTCAGCATCAGTCCTTCCAATGAATATTCAGGACCAATTTCCTTTAGGATGGACTGGTAGGATCTCCTTGCAGTCCAAGGGATTCTCAAGAGTCTTCTCCAACACCACAGTTCAAAAGCACCCATTCTTCAGTGCTCAGCTTTCCAAGTCTCACATCCATACATGACTACTGGAAAAACCATAGCCTTGACTAGACAGAATTTTGTTGGCAAAATAATGTCTCTGCTTTTTAATATGCTTTCTAGATTGGTCATAACTTTTCTTCCAAGAAGCAAATGTCTTTTAATTTCATGGCTGCAGTCATCATCTGCAGTGATTTTGGAGCCCAAAAAAATAGTCTGTCACTGTTCCCACTGTTTCCCCATCTATTTGCAATGAAGTAATGGGACCAGATGCCATAATCTTAGTTTTCTGAATGTTGAGTTTTAAGCCAACTTTTTCACTCTCCTCTTTCACAAGAGGTGTTTTCTTGTGAAAACACCTTTCTTTCAAGAGGTGTTTAGTTCTTCCTCGCTTTCTGCCATATGGGTGGTGTCATCTGCACATCTGAGGTTATTGATATTTCTCCCAGCAATCTTGATTCCAGTTTGTGCTTCAGCCAGCCCAGCTTTTCTCATGATGTACTCTGCATATAAGTTAAATAAGCAGGGTGACAATATGCAGCCTTGACGGACTCATTTCCCGATTTGGAACCAGTCTGTTGTTCCATGTCCAATTCTAACTGTCGCTTCCTGACCTGCATACAGGTTTCTCAAGAGGCAGATCAGGTGGTCTGGTATTCCCATCTCTTTCAGAATTTTCCACAGTTTGTTGCAGTCCACACAGTCAAAGGCTTTGGCATAGTCAATAAAGCAGAAATAGATGTTTTTCTGGAACTCTCTTGTGTTTTTGATGATCCAGTGGATGTTGGCAATTTGATCTCTGGTTCCTCTGTCTTTTCTAAAACCAGCTTGAACATCTGGAAGTTCATGGTTCATGTACTGTTGAAGTCTGGCTTGGAGAATTTTGAGCATTACTTTACTAGCGTGTGAGATGAGTGCAATTGTGCAGTAGTTTGAGCATTCTTTGGCATTGCCTTTCTTTGGGACTGGAATGAAAACTGACCTTTTCCAGTCCTGTGACCACTGCTGCATTTTCCAAATTTGCTGGCATATTGAGTGTAGCACTTTCACAACATTATCTTTTGGGATTTGAAATAGCTCAACTGGAATTCCATCACCTCCACTAGCTTTGTTTGTAGTGATGCTTCCTAAGGCCCTCGTCTTAGTATCTTAGTAGTAATAATTAGTGAGAATTATGATTTTTAGGATTATGATGTTAACTTAGAAGACAAGTAATTGTTCCAATTTAGGCTGGGAAGATGGGTTGAATTTAATTCAGAGAATTCTAAGATTGACAGCACTGGGGCTCTCTCAGGCTTGGAGCACTTGGCAATATAAGTTGTGACATATTATTTTCATGTACAATTGGTCACCACAGTTTTTACTTTTAATTATGGACTTTTCTGTACTCCTTATCACAACTTTCTCACATCCTTAGTCATTTAAGGATTTTTATAGAATGAAGGCCAGACCCTCTTCTTTGGTCCCTTATGTTCTTCTCCTTCTTCCTTGTCTATTTCTTTTCTCAGCCCCTCCTTCCTCTGCCAGCTCCCTCACACTGGCTAGCAGAAGGCTTCAGGAAAACAAGTCCTACGCATGAGTCTACAGCAGGAGAGCGTATAGAACCAGGCCAGAGGTACAGGGGCTTGTGGACAGCCTGGGGTGTCATCTTGCTTGGGGAGGCTTAAAGAGGGGGCAAGTGAAGAATAGTCTGTGCCTTTAGTCATTGGTCCCCAACTTTTTTGGCACCAATGACCAGGTTCATGGAAGACAATTTTTCCAGGGACCAAGGGGGAAGAGGCATTAGATATCATCAGGCATTAGATACCAGAGGTTGGGGACCACTGGGATTAAGGACACAGTGGTGTCCTTAAGAAGCTAAAAATGTGGGCTTACTTTAGGTAAAGAGAAGTAAGCAAAATGCAAATCTGTCCTTAGTTTCCATTTTCTATTCTTTTGCAACTTAATATGGGCATGTATTTAGTTTCACCTTCTTTATCCTCTTTATGCCATTTGACAACATAAAGGTATTACTCTGCCCTTATGCTTTCCTAGTGGTTCTGGGGTGAAGAATTCACCTGCCAATGCAGGAGATGTGGGTTTGATCCCTGGGGTTGGGAAGATCTCCTGGAGAAGGAAATGGTGACCTACTCTAGTAATCTTGCCTGGAAAAATTCCATGGACAGAGGAACCTGGCAGGCTATAGTCCATGGGGTCACAAAAGAGTCAGATATGACTTAGCAACTAAATAACAACAATGCCCTTTTATAAGCCTGCTGCCCTAAAGAATATGAATTCAATTTTCAACATTTAAAATAATCATAGTTGAAAAAATGATTACTCATGTTTTGTTTAAAAAATTATTCCAACAGATGTAACATTGAAAGAATGGCTTGTAAGAAAGTAAAAGCAGTTTAATACAAATGAATCTACCAATTTATAACTTTTATCTTATAATAAAGACTTTTCAATAATTTCAACCTTGTACTTCACCATAAGTGCCTGAGAGTTTATCTAGAATGTATTCATGACAAAGCAGACCCTTATATTTTCACAGATACATAGCTTTTCTTCATTGTATTAAAACTGTCAGTTAATATAATATAGATAGCACTTACATATCCTAGTATCATAAGGTGAAGGTAAGGTGAAGTCGCTCAGTCGTGTCCGACTCTTTGCAACCCCACGGACTGTAGCCTACCAGGTTTTTCTGTCCATGGGATTTTCCAGGCAAGAGTACTGGAGTGGGGTGCCATTTCCTTCTCCAGAGGATCTTCCCAACCCAGGGATCGAACCCTGGTCTCCCACACTGTAGGCAGATGCTTTACCGTCTGCACCACCAGGGAAGTCTAGTATCATAACCTTTAAAAAACCTGAACTCAAAATTACATCAAAATGCAAATAAACAAAAATCAGGGACTCTACTTTGCTCTCAGTTTGGGAGAGAGAAGAACAAAATGAGAAAGTCATTTTCTCATTTTTAAGACTCTGTCTTCTGATTTTAAATTCTTCAAGGATATGAGTTTTACCAAATGACAAAAGCACTGGATCTATGAAAATATGCAAAAACGTGTCATTCAGATACTGATTTTCAAGAGTTTTGCTCTAAGGCACCTGCATACAGTTTTCATGAAGCCTTGTTAAATGTTTCCTAGGACTCCTGAGTATTCTTGTGCACAAGGTCAGCTGTGTAATGGTGAGCTATTCTTAAAGATGGGGAATGTTTTATAAAGTGAGAATAATATAAGGCAGAAAAACAATGGAAAAGAATTATTTGTATTACAGGCTAAAAAAAATACTTTTTCACAATAAAGCATGACTAACTGTGGAAGACCTAGTAATAAAGAATATTGGGCGCATATAACTATAAGCACGAGATGGGCTGGCATCTTCGCTGACTTCAGAATTACAAGAGCAGTTTTTCACTCCTGGGCTGCATTAATTCTCTGCCTACTAATTCTGATAGACTAGACTTCTTAAAGTCCTCCATGACTGGAGGCTGCAAGCTACAGAAAAATTAACAAGCTTTACAGTGTTTCCTTTTTCCAGAAGAATGGAAAAAATGTTTAAGTTCAAGATACTCTGTGTGGAAAGCACAACAGAAATATTTTTTCAGTTTTAATGTTGACATTTTATCACCAGATAAATTATTAACATAAAAAGATTGACTCTCAAATGTAAAAATATTAATAAATATTTTTAAATTTCCATTAAAATATTTTTAGGAATGACACTATAATCATAGTAAATATTTTTTAAACTCAGCCTTCCCTAGTGGCTCAGCTGGTAAAGAATCCACTTGCAATCCAAGAGACCTGGGTTTGATCCCTGGGTTGGGAAGATCCCCTGGAGAAGGGAAAGGCTACCAACTCCAGTATTCTGACCCAGAGAATTCCATGGACTGTATAGTCCATGGGATCGCAAAGAGTCAGATACGACTGAGTGACCTTTTTTAAACTAAAAATACAAACGGTACTAATCTGTATCTAAACGGTACTGCTATATCTAAAGGAAAAAAGAACAGGATGATTCTAGAGTGGAAACAGAGGGCACGCCACCTGGGACCAGAAGATTTACATTCAAGTCCAATTCTACTATTTGGCTAAATTAATGTTTCTCAGTTTCCAAATTATAAAAAGGATCAAATAAAGTGTAACAGATAGAGTGGTTATCCTTAAAAAATGATGACTTGACTTGATTACAAAGGTAGTTTGTAAGCTGCTCTTTCAATGTAAAGGTTTGGCTTTCAGGATTAAGTGACTTGTCCCAGATCACACAGCCAGTTATTTGTAGACATAGCATAACTTGTAAAAATCTGGTTTCCTGGCTGTTGTCGGCACCCTTGTTACTACAATGTATCTTTCTCTCCTGTATTATATACCTATTCTCAGTAAAAAGAATTAATCATAAATTTGAGTTTGAGTAAACTCTGGGAGATTGTGAAGGACAGAGAAGCTTGGCATGCTGCAGTCCATGGGGTCACAAAGAGTTGGACACAACTGAATGACTGAACGACAACATAAATCATAGTGCATAATACAATCTTAATATTTTATTTCAGAGGCCTTTTATATGTATCCTTCTAGCTTGCCCCTTTCACTTCTGCACTGTGCCTCCCCTCCAGTCTTAAAACAAAAAACAAACAAACAAACAAAAAAACAAGCAAAAAACCCACTGTTCCTTTAAGCCTCACACCATTCAAATACTCCATCTCCTGGTGCGCTAGCCCACGGGGTCACAAAGAGCTGGACAGACTGAGTGACTAAGTTCACTAACAATAAGTATGCTACCCTCTTTGATGTTTCTACCAACTTATGGTCACTACTCCTACTCTACTCAGGGCTTTTACTTTTGGTTTATTTTTCTCATGTGGGCTTAGCCCAGTCAGAAATCGTAGAACTAGAGCATCCTGAAGAGGAACTAATCACTCTGCTTTCTTGTTACTTGACTACCAATTCTCTTTTCCTCCATTCTATGTCTGCCACACTCTCCTGTGGTCATGTTTTGACTCGTGCTGTACTCAGTAAACAATCTATTCTAACCACCATTTCCTCTCTGCTCAGCTTACCTGGCCGAGTACTTCCGCTACAAAATTCTTCAACCTCATTGTGACCTTCAATCCATCTACTTTTTCATTCCATTGGTCCTCTCCTGGTTTCAGTTATTCTTATGGGTCAGCTGGGATTCCAAGGTCCTTCAGGAAAATCACCCCTTCAGGAACACAACTCTCATGTGCTTACACTATTTGTTGGGAAAAAATTGAAATCTGGATTTTTCTATCATGGTGTCCTTCAGATGTGTACCAAGGTTCACTTAAAATATTGTGCAGACAAGTTGAAAAGCTATTACATTGGGACTTCGGGTAACAGGAAATGATAGAAATGAAATCCCAACATGAAATGTTAACTAGAATGCAAATCTTCAAAGACAAGAGTAAAAGTGATCCCGTGACATTTAAAAATTTCCTCCTGTGGATGGTAGTAAAAGACTCAAGATGCAAGAAGAGTAGGAACTGTTTGGTGGGAACTGCTAGAACTCTGAGCTTGGACCCATTACCAAAGAAAGGTGCATCTAGGCATACCCAGGTCCTCAAGTCAACACTGATGAAGCCTGCTTCTATGGGACCGCTCAGAACTCAATAATCCACATCTATGGATGGAAGCTCAGTGGACAAAGTCCTCACCCTTGCCCTGGAAAGACTGAGGACAAAAACCATGAGTTAATAAGCGGCTTCAATGTGGGAGCCACTAAGAGGTGACTGAACGGAATCCACTAGCCTACAATTTATTAGAGCAAAGGAAACATTATTATTCCTTGAGGCCCAAGATGAGCCACAAAGGAAAGTGCAGCATTGAAGGCTTTTGGGCTTGTAGGTGTGAGAACCAATGGAAAGGGTAATGGGATTCCCACAGAGAAAGTGTGTGGGCTGAACTTCCCCAAAACTAGAAGCTGAGTGAGGAGAAGTGGCCAGAGGAATGGAATATGCCTGTATCATAGGAGGTGCCATTAGAAGGGAAATCTAGGAAAACTCACAGAAGTACTCAGAAAATGATACAGGTTTAAATATATGCCAAGTCCTAAAATTGTTGATCCAGTTTACAACTGCATCTGTCAGGCAGAGAAAAATCTTCAGTACATTCTTTTCTCTTTCCTCAAGCACCATCCCTGAACGAGCCAGCAAGGCAGAATAACACAACCATGGTTTTGGGGACAAAGTAAGTGTGGGGAGAAAAGAAGTCTTCCCCTTGGATGAAGATGGAAGGCTGATGAATATGTAGAACTGAACATTCTATTTTCTGAATCCAAAGTGATTTTTAACCTACTTCACCTATAGGACCTTCTGTTCCATAGGACACATAGGAATTTTTCAGAGTTTTCAATCTTTGACAGAAAACTTTCCCAACTGTACAACTATTATAAGGATAATGAGAGAGAAAAATGAAAAATAAAAGAATTAAAAATGATAGTTTTATTATATATCATGAGTCATGTTTTTAAATATACTAGTTACACTTGTTTCATGCTAACTTCATTTTCATAAGCCCCAAATGAGCACTTAGCTTGCTACTATTTGCCTGGCAATGCTACTATTTTTATTTCTCTAGGAGGCTTCGTTGTCATTGCCATTTAGTTGCTAAGTTGTGTCCGACTCTTGCGACCCAATGGACTGTGGCCTGCCAGACTCCTCTGTCCATGGGATTCTCCAGGAAAGAATACTGGAGTGGGTTGCCATTTCCTTCTCCAGAGGATCTTCCCAACCCAGGAATCGAACCCAGGTCTCCTGTATTGCAGGCATATTCTTTACCCACTGAGCTACAAAGAAAGCCCATAGGAGGCTTGCTGTCCCACTATTCTCCTATTTGACTGTTTTCTATCTTCACTCTTGGTTCGAATCTCCACCCCTCTCCCTTCCTACCATCTCACCTTTAGATGATGCGTATATTCCCATACTTCATTGAGATGCTAGAAACTCTAAGATGGTGATCCAAACTTCTCACCAACAAACTGTCTAAATCAGTAGCATTTTCTCTCATCTCATCCCCAAGACACGCCTCTGTAAAAGGTTAATCCCTCTCCCTTTTCATTTCCTGGGATGATCCTCTACTCCCCTCAGCAGATTCTCCCTCCTACTCATTCTATCAGCATACACACGTGTTTTAAGAACAGTTTTGTTTTTACAAAAAAATGAGAAAAAGGTATACAAATTTCCTATATACCCCCTGATTCCACTCATACATAGCCTCTCCAGCTGACATGACTCACTGGAATGATACATTTTTACCAAGGATGAGCCTACAGTGACATATTATGATCACCCTAAGTCCATAGTTTACCTTAGGATTCTTACTTGGTATTGTACACCCTATGGGTTTGGACAAATGCATAATGACATAGATCCATCATTACAATATCATATGGAATAATTTCACTACCCTAAAAAATCTTCTTTGCTCTGCCTATTCATCTGATCCACTTCACCCCACAACCATTGATCTTTTTACTTTCTGCATAGTTGTGCCTTTTTTTCAGAATGTCATAGAGTTGGAATCATACAGTATATAGACTCTTCAGATAGGTTTCTTTCACCTAGTAACATGCATTTAAGGTCCCTTCTCCAAGTCTTTTGATTGCTTGATAGCTCATTTCTTTTTGTTGCTGAATAATATTCCATTGTCTGGATATACCACGATTTATTTATCCATTTACTTACTTATAGACAACAAACATTTAAAAATCTTTCTTGGGTTCCACACTCTCTCGGCTATTTTCCCACTTCTTGGCTTTTCTTTATAAGCCATCTTTTCATGTAACTAACATTTGCTTGACAATTACATATCTTCACCTCACACTCACTCCGCAGCCTCTTCACTGTGGCTTCTGACCACCATTCCCATCCCTGAAACTGCTCAACAATGTCACTGGTGACTTCACATTGTCCAACTCAAAGGACTCTATTTGGATATAGGATTCATCAGTTCCATATCACCATCCCCTTTCTATCTCAAAGCACTTCTTACTCTTGACTTCCACGATCTCACTCTCTTCTAGTTTTCCTCACTCCTTGGATGTTGCTTCTCCATCTCCTTTGCAACCACCTTCTCGTCTACTTAGCCTATTAATTGGGAGGTTCAGAGCTTGCCTCTGAGCCTTTCTCCATCTCTTCTCTCCCCTGTTTCTCTCCATGGCTTTAAACACCATTTGTGTATTGATCACTACCATAGTTATATTTCCAGTCCAAGTTTCTTCTGGGAAGTTCAGAGTCTTATATCCAACTTCTCATTTATACCTTCATGGCTATTTCAGAGGCACGTGAAATTTCAGTTATTCAAAATAGACTACTAAATTTCCACCCTTCTCCCCCTTTCAGACCATTTCTCTTTTCATACATTTCATCTTAGTCATATCACCACCATTTAAAGATACCAGGAACCTGGGAGCCATTCTGTATTCCTCGCTTTTCCTCATCTCCCACAGCCAAACTATCAAATGGTAATTTTGAACAGGTCTTGGCCACTCACCTCCATTACTGCCACTCTCAGATGGTGCCTCTGGACCAGTGCAAAAGCCTCCTGATTACGTTTCCCCCTATCTCTCACCAACCTACACATCCCAGGGTATCAAAAGTGATGTTCCAACAACATATGGTATTATCCCCAACCCCTCTCCACACACAGAAAGGTTCTCAATTCACTCAACAAAATTCTATTCCCCACAAGCCATGAATGCCAGATCTTTGCTCATGTGATGCAGCCGCACCAGCCAGCCTTAGTTGTCCATACACACCTCTGAGAGGGCTTGAAATGTTCTATTCTATCTGACAGGAACACACGCCAATGTTCTCATGTCTAAATCACAAAGCCTGCTTGTGATTCCTCTTCAAGACTCAGCTCAACGCTCGGCTCCTCAGAGCAGCTTTTCCCGATCACCCCATCAAGGCCCTGTTTTTTATCCGTGTCTTCACCACTTCTGCCACTGCAGTCAACACCACTTGAACCTATGCATGCATTTGGCTACTTATCTTTTTCTACAAGCTTCAGGGTCCTCCACACTGTGAACTGTGTCAGTGTTGTTAACCTGTGTACGCTCAACAAGAAGGGCCATACCTGGCCTCCAGAGGCTCTCTGTATGTGCAGACTAATGTACTCACCTGGTAGCACATCAACACAGCCATGACCGAAATTTCATAAAACATTTCAGATACTCCCAATGTTGAGCAATTACTTTATTGGGGCTCAGCAACCCACACAAAGAAAGGGAACAAAATAAAAGGCCAAACCACAGGAAGAGACCATTGTTTTGAAGGACTAGAGGAAGTCATAAGTATTCAATACCAAACTGTGCTGGGAAATCAAACAGGAACCTAATAAAAAGAAAGCCTAATACCTTTTTCTTGAATTGGGTATTCAACCTGGAGTGATCTTTAAATTGTGCCATTCTTTAGGCTGTTCATTACTTAGATCAATTTGTTTGTGTAGACACGACACTATTTCCTTTGGAATTCAGATGGATTGAATGACAGTTGGGGGTGATTAGGAATTCATTGATAGCTTATCAATAAATATTTAATCAGCATCTTTTATATGCACATGCTGCCCCCGGCAGGAATGTCCCTAATTGTTCAGCCTTCAGCTTGGAAATACCCCAAAGATAGGGTCAGCTCTAAGGAGCTGTAGCCTCTTGCTGAGGTCACATGGCCCCTTCAGGGTAGGCTTAGGGCCAAAAATGTTACTATTTTTCCTTAACTCATTTTCTGATGTTGGCTATGGTTTTACCTCTTCTTCCTTTAGAAATCAAACTGTATTCCTTCTTGGATAAATCAGTGCAGTCAGCTAGGGTATATGCCAAAAGCAAATGATTTTGGTGTGCTATAAAGTAATGTAGTTGAATTTTACAAAGCCTCTATGTTGAAACTCACTTCTTCAAACTACACATGTTAAACTTGTTTTATGACATAGTAATCAAATTGCAGTTTCAGAAGGGAGGGGCGGGGGGAATGAGTCCTGAGAATTATGAATGGCTCCCATTCGAGTTAAACTACCTTGACTTTTTTGCTTCAAATAAAACTTTTAGATATTGACTGTAACCTCAGATTAGGCACTTGGTTTTTAAAAACACTTACAAGTGTTACCCTACATACTACTTCATGTTATAGAAGTCTTAATAACTTTAATAACAGCTATTTCAATATTTGCATTAGAATAAATAAGTCAGACAAATGTCAGTTACCATTATAGAAAGACATTTGTATCAGGGTTCAGAAGAAAGAGTTAATACTTCCCTCACAAAACTTTTATGAAAGAAGGAAGGAGGAAGGACAGGAGGGAGGGAGGGAGGAAGAAAGAAAGAATGAGATATGGAGGGAGAGATGGATGGAGGGAGGGAGCAAAGGGGAGGAGGAAAGAGGGAATTGAGGAATGTACATTCATTTCAAATACATTTGTTCTGCCTGGCTGAATAGCATCCCTCACTGAAGATGGAAAACACAAAGTGGAGAAATGGATAAATTTGCCAAATAAAAACATGGCCAAAGTGAAAGGCACGAGAGAGCTTACAGAAGAAGGAAGCTGTTGCCACACTTGCATATGTCCTGTGTAACACAGCAGACCCATGCAGAACCTAAGGAATTTCTGAGATTCATGCAATGCAAGCTGCAGAGCAAGAACTTCTAGAGTTCACTGCCCCGAACCACTCTAGGAATGAGTGCCAGAGCACTCAGCTCACCAGGGTCAAGTGCAGTGCAGGAGATAGAAAATCAACAGCCCACTCTCCCCAACCCTTACAACTGCTGAATCCTCTTCACCTGAGAACAGGCTACATCCCCCTTGTTTCTCTGTTCAAGTCACATCCATAGATCTGCAGGTATCTCCATCTTAAGCATCACATCCTCCAACAGCACAAGCAGTTCCCAAATGGTATTGTGTTTACAGCTTTGTAAAAGGAAATATGCCCAGAAGCTCCCAAAGAGATTTGTTAAGCCAAAGGGAAGTCCAAGTCACCTGCCACTACAGCCAATGTGTCATGGATCAGTTGGGGGTACCTTGGATCTGCTCTAGAGCCAAGGAACTTGAGTTTCAATCTTTTGTCCACAATGCTCCAAGTTTAAGGAAATCTGAGGGGCACCAAGAAATGAGAAATGGGACTTTCCTGGTATCTCAGTGTAAAGAATCTGCCTGCCAATGCAGTAGACATGAGTTCAATCCTTGATCCAGAAAGATTCCACGTGCCACAGAGCAACTAAGCCTCTGAGCCACAGCTATTAAACCTGTGCTCCAGAGCCTGGGAGCCGCAAATACTGAGCCCACATGCCACCACTACTGAAGCCCAAGCCCCCCAGAGCCTGTGCTCTGCAACAAGAGGAGCCACCACAGTAAGAAACCTACGCACCATGGCTAGAGAGTACCCCACACAACGAAGATTCAGCAAAGTCAAAAATAAATAAATACAATTTTTTTACATGTTTAAGAAATGAGAAATGAACCTAAACCCATACACCATTCACTGAAAAATAAAGAAACCTGATTCCTCCTATACCCTCATCCTCTTTAATACAAGAAATTTCGTTTTATAAGCCGGGCACAAAACTGGCTATCAATCTTTTGTAAAAATCTAAGTCTTAGAGAATTGACCTACAATAGGGCCTGAGGAGTCTGGTGTGGAATTCTTGCTCCTTGAGTGTATCCTGCAGTTATATGTAAGACTGCTTTATTCACAAAGGATGACACCCAAGCCCCAGAAGTAGGCTGACTTCCTTGTGGTCACTCAGTGGCAACCAGAATCTTGTTTTTAATCCTTTGCCAGGGCTCCTTCAAGCACATCATGTGTCTCTCATCCCAGTACATTTCCATAGGTATCAAAATTGCATGTATGTTTTTACAATGCAGCAGCATGATTTAGTGAAATCACGGGTGAAAGAATTCCTATCTTTGTTCCAAAAAGACAGACTGCTGATTCTTCAGAATGGCACTGCTTCTGGATATGCATGGTGGCCCCACCTAGGGGCCTTCACCAATCCCTCAATTGCAAATATCACTCAGGCATCTAACACTCTCTGCAAATGTGCAAGATACAAATGAAAAATACATGTGACCCCCTTTAGGTCCTAATGGTTCTACAAAGACACCCAGATTGACTCACAGAGCAGCTCTTCACAAGAGTACATATGACCAAGTGGAAGGCAGCAACTTCAGTTGAGCTGGTAGCTCAACAGGCTGGGTGCCTACCAGGCCTGGATCGCTGATCTGCATGCAGCCCTCTCCGCACAGCGCACGCAGTGCAGGTTATGGACTGCTGTATTTCAAAGACTTTGGGGGTTACTTTGAAGAGTTGAGAGTAAGTATATTTAATCCATAAATTCCAAGGAATTTGGAAGAATGGAAAACAGGCGGAGACAGGCCTGAGGTGCGTGTTCTGTGCCTCTTAAGATGCCATGAACTTCAGTCCACTTTGCTGATGAACTTAACTACGACTTTGATGAGAATTCTCTGAATCTACCCAATGGGAAATGACCTCCATCCATATCAGCTTCATTATGTCCTGAACAAGAAACAAACACTGAACTGAATAGCACACAAAACATCCTTTTATGCTGCCCCTAACTGCAAAAGGATAACAGAAACAACATTTACTAGCAAGGAGTAATATCATTTTGTCTTTAGGATGGAGAAGGCATGTTATGTAAGCCTGAGGATGGTTTTGCATGCCCTTCCCTGTTAGACATGCCCTTCTCAGCCTTCAGCAGGCACTGAAAATCATCAGCCTGATAGCTACCAACCTTCCAAAGAGATGTGGAGGGGTTTTTGTTTTTTTTTTTTAATCAAATGTCCTGATAAGAAATACAAGTGGTCTAAGAATTTTTTTTTTTTTTCCTATTTGAGCAACACTGACTCTGAGATATGTGCTGATGATCAATCTTTGGTCATAGCAAGTTAAAGGCACGTAATTTATAAGGAATAAAATAATGTTCTGTACTTGAAGAATAAAAACAAAACACACTCTAGCTGGGTTCCTACACACAGCTCACAGAGAATACTAGCAAATTGTATGAGTTTTGAAGAATGAGTCAAGGCCTGCAAGACTTCTCAAATATAAATTCAGAAACCTGTACAACATGTGGGCAAATGACCAAACAGTGGAACATGCTTCAGGCTTGGGTTGTTCTACTGCGACTCACGTCAGAGGGTCACATTTACTCAATTCCTGTTGTTGCCCCTCCAGCAAAGTGACTATGACATGAAATCACACTTTGTATAAGAGCGGTGGGAAATAGAAAAGCCACCAATTGCCACTGAAAGGAATTAAAAATACTCAAAAAAGCCTTCTTGCATCGGTCCATTTTTTGCTTTTGCAATGCTCATCTCCCTGAAAAACAAGAGAAAAATGACACATTCTGTCCAAAAGGGGGATCCCCAAGGCCCATGGTTTTGGGACCACCCGGAAAACACAAGCTTGGCCACATGAAGGGCAATGTTCTTGTTCTCACAGTTGCCAGAATAGCTAAGAGGCTTAGGAAGTTTCTGGCACCGTCAACGGTTTGGCACTGTTAAGCTTGTTCTATATTAAAACAGAACTCAGAGTCCTTTTTCTCGAATGGGGATTAAGCTGAGGATCGTGTTCTAGCAAGGGACACATAGGAAGTGAGGCTGATGAGCCTCATCATTTAGCATCCTTCATCAGATCTCTCCAGCACTGATGTCCCAGCTCCCCAGATTGAGGTATCCTGGAACACACAGTACCTCAAATAATTCACTGGCTTCACTCTGAGGAACGGGCACATGTTTGGGACAGTTACCTCCATCCTCTGAGGAAATACCCTGATTCAGGGAAACTTACTGACAGGAATTTTTCACTTGAGTTCTGCTAGGTGAATGGATAAGAGTAGAATGTCACCAGACAAATGCCACTTCACTTGGACCTGCCACTAACCTTATCATTACCACCCTCAAAGAATATTAGTGTTCCTTGCATGTTTCTCACATTCTAATAATTTACAAAGTCTTTTTCACATCTGAGAATCTGTTAAAATCACATCTTTTAACTGAATCCTGAACTATAGTTCACTTAACTATTTCTTCACCATGGAGATCCTTTTGGATAAGGCAGGAATCACTGTCATTCCAAATATCTGGATAGAATAAGAAACACACACATGTACACACACACACACTTCTTGTTATCCAAATTCCAAAAGGCGCACACAGACACTGTCTTGAGTGACTAAATCTTTGAATATTTTAGACCTGAAAACATCTAATAACAGTTCTGCCTCCTGCTCACTTGTGTCTGTGGGATGATCAGCCCCTTGAGTACCTGCCACTCTCTGCAAAAAAAAAAAAAAAAAACTCTATCTTGGAAAACTGGTCTTAAAACCAGAAACCTTCACTACAGTCTTCTCTCCCTGCTATGTTCTTCCCTTTTCATTCAAAGTTCACTTAATCTTGGGCCTCATTCAGATCCTTAGCCCTCAGCCCCTCGTCTCTCCCACTGAGTTGCTATGCTCTTCTTGACCTGTCTAGCTCAGTACCATACTGACTCAGATCCTGAATCAACCCACCATACTTACCCCTGGACCTAGGCTGAGGATGAAGAAAGGCTTCTCTGTGAAGAAGAGGCCGCCACCTGTATAGAGTATTTGATCCCTGGGCTGGTGTTGGGGGTGAGAAAGAGGTCCTTTTATTCTGCCGAGCACCTCACCTTCTGTTCCCACAACCATCCTATTTCTTCCATCTTCCTGATCTAGTCCCTTTAATCTTCATTCCATGGTTTTCTCTTTAGTTTTAAGACTTCTCTATCTCCTAAAGGGTTTTGCTTAATCATCCTCATGACTGTATCTTCAAATCCTGCCTCTCCATTGGTCCCTTTAGCTCAACTTAGAAGAGTACCTAAATCCTTCCATTCTTAAAATTTGAAAAAAGACAAATTTGAGGACCAAAACACTTGTTCAAAGTTTCATCCTCCACTGTCTCCCACTCATTCATTAATTCGTGCATGCCTCTCTCCCTCTCTCCTTTCCTTAATCTCATATTCCCTCTCCAGCCCAAACTGGTGTAAAACCGTATAAGTCTATCACCTCTGTCCCTTTCCTTGCGACTTTTCAAACAACTGCAGTGTCCTGCTAGGCTTCCATGGAAGCATTTCCTCTGATTAGCTTCCTAGACCAAGTCTGATCAGCTTTTCCCAGTGCTACCCTCTCTGTAGAAATGACTAGCAATCCATACCTCAATACTCTCTCCTCGCTTGGCTTTGTTAGACTATGTGCTCCTATTTTGTCCTTTTTAAAGTCACTTCTGGCTTTTCATGTGTCCATATTTCTCTGAATTCAGTCCTTTTCCCTAGACTCTTTTACTTCACAGTGTCCTTGAGTTGTCCCATTAACCTGCAGTCACATAATGACTGTGCTCAATGGTTCACTCTAGATGCCACGTAGACGTCTCCAACCAATATACCTAAACCTGAACTCCTCACCTTCCCCAAACTGGCTCTGTCTTTATTGTTTATCACTGAGAAGGGCACTGGAATGCAAAAGTAGGAAGTCAAGAAACACCTGGAGTAACAGGCAAATTTGGCCTTGGAATACGGAATGAAGCAGGGCAAAGATTAATAGAGTTTTGCCAAGAAAATGCACTGGTCATACAAACACCCTCTTCCAACAACACAAGAGAAGACTCTATACATGGACATCACCAGATGGTCAACACCGAAGTCAGATTGATTATATTCTTTGAAGCCAAAGATGGAGAAGCTCTATACAGTCAGCAAAAACAAGACCAGGAGCTGACTGTGGCTCAGACCATGAACTCCTTATTGCCAAATTCAGACTTAAATTGAAGAAAGTAGGGAAAACCACTAGACCATTCAGGTATGACCTAAATCAAATCCCTTATGATTATACAGTGGAAGTGAGAAATAGATTTAAGGGCCTAGATCTGATAGACAGAGTGCCTGATGAACTATGGAATGAGGTTCGTGACATTGAGACAGGGATCAAGACAATCCCCATGGTAAATAAATGCAAAAAAGCAAAATGGCTGTCTGGGGAGGCCTTACAAATAGCTGTGAAAAGAAGAGAAGCGAAAAGCAAAGGAGAAAAGGAAAGATATAAACATCTGAATGCAGAGTTCCAAAGAATAGCAAGAAGAGATAAGAAAGCCTTCTTCAGCGATCAATGCAAAGAAATAGAGGAAAACAATGGAATGGGAAAGGATAGAGATCTCTTCAAGAAAATCAGAGATACCAAAGGAACATTTCATGCAAAGATGGGCTCGATAAAGGACAGAAATGGTATGGACCTAACAGAAGCAGAAGATATTAAGAAGAGATGGCAAGAATACACAGAAGAACTATACAAAAAAGATCTTCACGACCCAGATAATCACGATGGTGTGATCACTCACCTAGAGCCAGACATCCTGGAATGTGAAGCCAAGTGGGCCTTAGAAAGCATCACTATGAACAAAGCTAGTGGAGGTGATGGAATTCCAGTTGAGCTATTCCAAATCCTGAAAGATGATGCTGTGAAAGTGGTGCACTCAATATGTCAGCAAATGTGGAAAACTCAGCAGTGGCCACAGGACTGGAAAAGGTCAGTTTTCATTCCAATCCCAAAGTAAGGCAATGCCAAAGAATGCTCAAACTACCGCCCAATTGCATTCATCTCACATGCTAGTAAAGTAATGCTCAAAATTCTCCAAGCCAGGCTTCAACAGTATGTGAACCGTGAACTTCCTGATGTTCAAGCTGGTTTTAGAAAAGGCAGAGGAACCAGAGATCAAATTGCCAACACCCACTGGATCATGGAAAAAGCAAGAGAGTTCCAGAAAAATATCTATTTCTGCTTTATTGACTATGCCAAAGCCTTTGACTGCATGGATCACAATAAACTGGAAAATTCTGAGAGAGATGGGAATACCAGACCACCTGATCTGCCTCTTGAGAAATCTGTATGCAGGTCAGGAAGCAACAGTTGGAAGTGGACATGGAACAACAGACTGGTTGCAAATAGGAAAAGGAGCACATCAAGGCTGTATGTTGTCACCCTGCTTATTTAACTTATATGCAGAGTACGTCATGAGAAACGCTGGACTGGAAGAAACACAAGCTGGAATCAAAATTGCCAGGAGAAATATCAATAACCTCAGATATGCAGATGACACCACCCTTATGGCAGAAAGTGAAGAGGAACTCAAAAGCCTCTTGATGAAGGTAAAAGTGGAGAGTGAAAAAGTTGGCTTAAAGCTCAACATTCAGAAAACGTAGATCATGGCATCTGGTCCCATCACTTCATGGGAAATAGATGGGGAAACAGTGGAAACAGTGTCAGACTTTATTTTGGGGGGCTCCAAAATCACTGCAGATGGTGACTGCAGCCATGAAATTAAAAGACACTTACTCCTTGGAAGGAAAGTTATGACCAACCTAGATAGTATATTCAAAAGCAGAGACATTACTTTGCCAACAAAGTTTCGTCTAGTCAAGGCTATGGTTTTTCCTGTGGTAATGTTTGGATGTGAGAGTTGGACTGTGAAGAAGGCTGAGCACCGAAGAATTGATGCTTTTGAACTGTGGTGCTGAAGAAGACTCTTGAGAGTCCCTTGGACTGCAAGGAGATCCAACCAGTCCATTCTGAAGGAGATCAGCCCTGGGATTTCTTTGGAAGGAATGATGCTAAAGCTGAAACTCTAGTACTTTGGCCACCTCATGGGAAGAGTTGACTCATTGGAAAAGACTCTGATGCTGGGACGGATTGGGGGCAGGAGGAGAAGGGGATGACAGAGGATGAGATGGCTGAATGGCATCACTGACTCGATGGATGTGAGTCAGGGTGAACTCTGGGAGTTGGTGATGGACAGGGAGGCCTGGCGTGCTGCAATTCATGGGGTCGCAAAGAGTCAGGCACGACTGAATGACTGATCTGATCTGATCTGAGAAGGGCACTTCCTCCATCTCATCATTCAAACCAGACACTAAAGACTCAACTTTAGATTCGTATGCTCTCCCTTCCCATGTCCAATCACTCACCACACCCCATTAATATATCTTCTTACTAGCTTTTCCCTTTCTCTCCACCACCTTTCTATGGATCCCCTTCTCTCCCCAATTAATGCCATGGCTACAGTCCAGAGTCTCCTGATGTTTCTCATAGACTATTAAGGCAATTTCAACTCCATGTCTACATTCTGGTCATTGCTTCATTGCTACCCAATCCACCCTACATATATGAACATTGGTTTTTGAGACAAAATCAGTAAGACTACTGATTTTAAAAATATTTCACAAACAATAACTAAAGCCTGGATTAGTGGATAAATGTATTTGGGTGCTTTTAAAACTGTAAATTGCGACCCATTGGTGGATTTTAAAATCAATTTAATGGGTCTCAACCAGTATTAAAACAAATTGAAATAAAATAGGATACACAATACTAGAGTATATTACCAAAGAGAAGGGCAAACTTGTGAACATTTTGTTTCAGTTTTTGTGTGTTTCTGTGTATGCACAAATAGACCTGTGACATATAAATATATGTGTATATATATATACCTATATACAATATAGATATACATGACAGGGTAATATGTATTTTATATTGGGAGGCTACAGAAAATATTGCTAAATCTTCTGCAGTACAGTAGTCTGATCCATCAATACTTCTCCATTTTAATCTCCCATCACTTGCCTGACCTCTTCTAGAACTTTATATTCTAGACCAGGGCATTCCAACAGAAATAGAATGCAAACTACCAACGTAAGCCAAATATGTATTCAAATTTTTCTGGTAGTCACCTTAAAAAAAGTAAAACAAAATAGGTGAAATCAGTTTTAATGATATGCTTTCTTTAATTCAACACATCTAAAATATTATCATTTCAGTTGAATTCAGTTCAGTTGCTCAGTGATGTCTGACTCTTTGCGACCCCATGAACCACAGCACGCCAAGCCTCCCTATCCATCACCAACTGCTGGAGTCTACCCAAAACCCATGTCCACTGAGTCAGTGATGCCATCCAACCATCTCATCCTCTGCTGTCCCTTTCTCCTCCTGCCCTCAATCTTTCCCATATCAGGGTCTTTTCAAATGAGTCAGCTCTTCGCATCAGGTGGCCAAAGTATTGGAGTTTCAGCTTCAACATCAGTCCTTCCGATGAACGCCCAGGACTGATCTCCTTTAGGATGGACTGGTTGGATCTCCTTGCAGAACAAGGGACTCTCGAGTCTTTTCCAACACCGCAGTTCAAAAGCATCAATTCTTTGGCACTCAGCTTTCTTTATAGTTCAACTCTCACATCCATACATGACCACTGGAAAAACCATAGCCTTGACTAGACGGACCTTTATTGACAAAGTAATGTCTCTGCTTTTGAATATGCTGTCTACGTTGGTCATAACTTTCCTTCCAAGGAGCAAGCGTCTTTTAATTTCATGGCTGCAGTCACCATCTGCACTGATTTTGGAGCCCCCCAAAATAAAGTCTGACACTGTTTCCACTGTTTCCCCATCTATTTCCCATGAAGTGATGGGACCAGATGCCATGATCTTCGTTTTCTGAATGTTGAGCTTTAAGCCAACTTTTTCACTCTCCACTTTCACTTTCATCAAGAGGCTTTTGAGTTCCTCTTCACTTTCTGCCATAAGGGTGGTGTCATCTGCATATCTGAGGTTATTGATATTTCTCCTGGCAATTTTGATTCCAGCTTGTGTTTCTTCCAGTCCAGCGTTCCTCATGATGTACTCTGCATATAAGTTAAATAAGCAGGGTGACAATATACAGCCTTGATGTACTCCTTTTCCTATTTGCAACCAGTCTGTTGTTCCATGTCCACTTCCAACTGTTGCTTCCTGACTCAGGAGGCAGGTCAGGTGGTCTGGTATTCCTATCTCTTTCAGAATTTTCCAAGTTTATTGTTATCAACACAGTCAAAGGCTTTGGCATAGTCAATAAAGGAGAAATAGATGTTTTTCTGGAACTCTCTTGCTTTTTCGATGATCCAGTGGATATTGGCCATTTGATCTCTGGATCCTCTGCCTTTTCTAAAACCAGCTTGAACATCAGGAAGTTCACGGTTCACATACTGTTGAAGCCTGGCTTGGAGAATTTTGAGCATTACTTTATTAGCGTGTGAGGTGAGTGCAATTGTGTGGTAGTTTGAGCATTCTTTGGCATTGCCTTTCTTTGGGATTGGAATGAAAACTGACCTTTTCCAGTCCTGTGGCCACTGCTGAGTTTTCCAAATTTGCTGGCAGATTGAGTGCACCACTTTCACAGCATCATCTTTCAGGAATTGAAATAGCTCAACTGGAATTCCATCACCTCCACTAGCTTTGTTCATAGTGAACACAGGCCCACTTGATAAATAAAAATTACACTGAAATATATTCCTTTTTTGTATCAGATTTGAAATCCTGTGTATATGTTGCATTCAACGCATAAGTTAGTTCAGATACCACATTTCAAGTGCTCATTAGTCAGATGTACTTAGTGACTACTCTAATCACTCAGTACATGATAGACTAGTTATAGTTGCATAGTTACCTAAATAACTCATGCTTCCTTATACTTTCATGTTTTCTCACATACTATTCCCTATTTTTAGAATCCCCTTCAGTTTTCCCTTGTCTTTAAATCACCTGGTAATTCCTACTCATCCTTTTGGATTTGCCTCAAGGGCCACACCCACTGGAGACTTCCCCTCCAGTATCCTAGAGCAAAATGCTCCTAAGGCAATACTCTTCTGCCCTATAGCTGTTCATTTACACACTGCCTTACCTACTTAGAGTGTGAGCTTCCTGAAGTCAAAGAAGGTTCTTAGAACTTAGCAGTTACTAGCACACAGAGGGTGCTTAGTGAAAGCTTGTTGGATATATTAAAATGTCTAAAGCCACAACACGGAACACATAGAAGGATCCAGGGGTTCACACAGTGAGTCATGCCTTGAGCAGGGAGCCTCAGTGCCCACACCTGCCACAGTTATGCTTCTGTTTAATAAACCTGCGTTGTGAGCTTTACTATTTGGGACTACTTACATTCTTACATAAATGAGAAGAGGCCCAATCTTAATAAAGCAGCTGTATCTGAGGTTCCTTGTGTCAGCCCTTTACTGATCTGCAGAAGATGTCTTCTCTGGCTCCAGACCCCACCCACCATGCCTCAAGGCATGGCCAGGCCAAACCACTTCGGATGATGATTATTAAAACTTCCAGGAAAAACGAAAAAAAAAAAAAAAACAAAACACATGGTCCTCCATTCAAATTATTTTAAAGACTCTCCTGTTGAAAAGCTTTTCTTACCTACCCTAAATCCTTTGTGCTGCACTGTCAGCCCACCTCCTCCTGTTTGGATCTCAGGAGAGCTACAGAAGAGCTTACCATGAGACTCAAAAAAAGAACCCTCTTATGCTTCAATAACAGCATTAAATCACCCTTAAGTCTTCTCTTCTCCAGGGTAAACAATCCAACTTTCTTTAGCCTTCCTCCATAGATCTTCTTTTACAAGCTTTTAATCGCCGCGGTGGCATGCCTCCAGACCAGGCTCTCCAAGTTCTACGTCCTACTGCTGTTGTAAAGCTTAGTGCTGCCGACAGCTGTGAGTGTTACTACAGCCTTACGAGGGGTAATATCCGCTTCATATTGTGTAACGGCCTCAAGAAAACTTGAATCAGCATGACGGTAACTCTCAAAATTAGGAATTTGTGATGTTTAACTTAAACTGCCTACCACTTTTATTCTTTAAAATTTTGACAATAGGATGAATATGATTATGGTTTCACTGTAGTTATGTGGCATTTCATACATTTATCTCTCTTCTAAGACTATGGCCAAGCGCCATCTGGAAAGAAATAGCAGTAGTCATATCAGCTAATGCTTTTGAATATTTTGTGCATGCCAGGTATTACTCTATACATTCTACATATTTAAATTTTCAAATAAAACAAATGAGGTAGATGCTATTACTATTACTGTCACCTTACTAACGAGAAAATAGGCACAAGAAGATGAAGTAACTTGACCAAAGTTATGTGGATGGTAAATGCTAGAGCTGAGATGAGAATACAAAGAGTCTGCTTCACTCTTAGCCACTTTGGTTTCTAATATAATAGTATGTTTACTGAACCCACTGCTACTTGCCTTATTCTGACCTCATAGCCATATTTTTTTTTAATTTCTCCATAAGCTGCTTCTGTAATTAAAGGAATAAGCACCAATGAAATATTTAAATAAAAAATCTCCTGAGACTAGTAATCATTCAGTTCAGTTCAGTTCAGTTCAGCTGCTCAGTCGTGTCTGACTCTTTGTGACCCTATGAATCGCAGCACGCCAGGCCTCCCTGTCCATCACCAACTCCCGGAGTTCACTCAAACTCGCGTCCATCAAGTCGGCGATGCCATCAACTTGCCATCTCATCCTCTGTTGTCCCCTTCTCCTCCTGCCCCCAATCCCTCCCAGCATCAGAGTCTTTTCCAATGAGTCAACTCTTCACATGAGGTGACCAAAGTACTGGATTTCAGCTTTAGCATCATTCCTTCCAAAGAACACCCAGGACTGATCTCCTTTAGAATGGACTGGTTGGATCTTCTTGCAGTCCAAGGGACTCTCAAGAGTCTTTTTCAACACCACAGTTCAAAAGAATCAATACTTCGGCACTCAGCTTTCTTCACAGTCCAACTCTCACATCCTTACATGCCCACAGGAAAAACCATAGCCTTGACTAGACAGACACTTGTTGGCAAAGTAATGTCTCTGCTTTTCAATATGCTATCTAGCTTGGTCATAACTTTCCATCCAAGCAGTAAGTGTCTTTTACTTTCATGGCTGCAATCACCATCTGCAGTGATTTTGGAGCCCAGAAAAATAAAGTCTGACACTGTTTCCACTATTTCCCCATCTATTTCCATGAAGTGATGGGACCAGATGCCATGATCTTCGTTTTCTGAATGTTGAGCTTTAAGCCAACTTTTTCACTCTCCTCATTCACTTTCATCAAGAGGCTCTTTAGTTCCTCTTCACTTTCTGCCATAAGGGTGGTGTCATCTACATATCTGAGGTTACTGATATTTCTCCTGGTAATCTTGATTCCAGCTTGTGCTTCTTCCAGCCCAGCATTTCTCATGATGTACTCTGTGTATAAATTAAATAAGCAGGGTGACAATATACAGCCTTGACATACTCCTTTTCCTATTTGGAACCAGTCTGTTGTTCCATGTCCAGTTCTAACTGTTGCTTCCTGACCTGCATACAGGTTTCTCAAGAGGCAGGTCAGGTGGTCTGGTATTTCCATCTCTTTCAGAATTTTCCACAGTTTATTGTGATCCACACAGTCAATAAAGCAGAAATAGATGTTTTTCTGGAACTCTCTTGCTTTTCCCATTATCCAGCAGATGTTGGCAATTTGATCTCTGGTTCCTCTGCCTTTTCTAAAACCAGCTTGAACATCTGGAAGTTCACAGTTCATGTATTGCTAAAGCCTGGCTTGGAGAATTTTGAGCATGACTTTACTAGTGTGTGAGATGAGTGCAACTGTGCGGTAGTTTGAGCATTCTTTGGCATTGCCTTTCTTTGAGATTGGAATGAAAACTGACCTTTTCCAGTCCTGTGGCCACTGCTGAGTTTTCCAAATTTGATGGCATATTGAGTGCAGCACTTTCACAACATCATCTTTCAGGATTTGAAATAGCTCAACTGGAATTCCATCACCTCCACTAGCTTTGTTCATAGTGATGCTTTCTAAGGCCCACTTGACTTCACATTCCAGGGTGTCTGGCTCTAGGTGAGTGATCACACCATCATGATTATCTGGGTTGTGAAGATCTTTTTTGTACAGTTCTGTGTATTCTTGCCACCTCTTTTTAATATCTTCTGCTTCTGTTAGGTCCATACCATTTCTGTCCTTTATCGAGCCCATCTTTGCATGACATGTTCCCTTGGTATCTCTAATTTTCTTGAAGAGATCTCTAGTCTTTCCCATTCTGTTGTTTTCCTCTATTTCTTTGCACTGATTGCTGAGGAAGGCTTTCTTATCTCTTCTTGCTATTCTTTGGAACTCTGCATTCAGATGCTTATATCTTTCCTTTTCTCCTTTTCTTTTCACTTCTCTTCTTTTCACAGCTATTTGTAAGGCCTCCCCAGACAGCCATTTTGCTTTTTTGCATTTCTTTTCCATGGGGATGGTCTTAATCCTTGTCTCCTGTACAATGTCAGGAACCTCAGTCCATAGTTCATCAGGCACTCTATCTATCAGATCTAGGCCCTTAAATCTATTTCTTAACTACCCCAAAATACAGAAACCATATTTCAAAAAAGTGTGATTCTTCTTATAATCATATGCATCCTGGAAATACAGACACGTATTATATAAAGGTATCAGCTACTTATTTTCAAAAAATTTGGAGTGTAGATGCATGAAGATAAAATCATTATTTTACATATCTTAAAGCCACCTTAAAATTAACCATATTTAAATAATTATTTCTGATTCTTAAGGTCATGAACATATGTAACTGTCTTTCTCTATGTAACTCAGAATGAGTTAGCTAATGATGCCAGAATCCCAGCAATATCAGAAATATACACCTAGTAACTTGATTATTATTGCTGTTTCAGTTTCCATGCTGAAATCCTTTCTTTATCAGAAAGCATGATATCCTAAGACATGGGGTCCTTTGCCACTGATTGTACAATCAATTGATTGTACAAAGCTCAATCTGCTTTGTGGAGTATGTGAGATGATTCAAAGGAATATGGAGACACTATTTCAAATGACATCACATAGTCACAAGCTGATTTCTTTCATCACCTCTTTCAATCATTCTGATTGAGTGAAAGAGAATAGGTCATTGTTGAGGTTCTATTTTTTCCCTTCCTGAACACTTAATAATCTTTCATTTAACAACGAATGAACAGACCACAAGCACAGAGACTTGAACAGACAATAGTACATAATAGAATTTAATTACACTGTTTTATTTTCTTCGTATGTACTTTTACAGTTACCTTTGATCTATGGCCTGTGGCAGTGACTTTCCATTTCTCATAGTGATATAAAGTATACTCTTAAATGAATTATAAAGTGAGCTGAAATATATTAAATGTTAATAGTGCATGAAAAATGGCAATAATTATAAAGTAGGCATACAAATGACTCAACTTGGAGAAGGGAATGATGAAATATCATGGCTTAGCCCACTGTAATAAAAGATGAAAAACTAAACCCTTGAAGACATGCAGTTTCCTCACTCTGTGATCAGAAATGGCCAGCAAAGACAATAGCAATTCCATCTCCACACACAGGAAATTCTTACAGGCACATCTTAATGGAGATGGGAATCTGTCCCTTTGGATAACACATGAGTCAGTGCGGTGTACAGAGCTAATCTTCATGTTCTGGAGTTCACTGTGAACAAGGTTTTATATACATTTACTTTCCCAGCTGCAGAGAAGCTCTTGGAATTTGAAATTGTTTTTCCCCAAGGTACTGAATTGCTTCAAACATATTTAGTAAAAAGCTGTATCTTTATCAACCATCTCCTTGTTCCTGGATTTATTCTGAACTCAAAAAACAAAATATACAGCAAATTTTGTTGTATAAATCAATCTCCAAATACTGGGGTGATTCTGCTGGGAATGAGTACAATCCTGTTTGGTATTTCATTCCAACTTCATGACTCAAAGGTATCTCCAGAAAATATTAGCCTACCTGTCTATAAAGTTTTCTAAAACATATATAAAATTTGAAATTAAGCATTTCCAAACCTCAAAAACAGGTATGAATCTATAAGTTAAAAAGAAGCCAAGAAGCCAATGAGATTTCACAGAAATCTACTCATTGATCATCAGTTTTAAGCAATGTATAATAACTGTTTTACTGACACACATATTCATTAATGTTTACAATATTAGGCTTATGATATAGGGTATATAAAAGAGAAGAGAACCCCTGCTATCAAAGTATGAATATATAATAATATATCTGTATTCATGTATTAGATTCCTTAGAGTGAATGTAGAAATTATGGATTAAAGAGATGGTATTAGGAGTTTGACTTTATGTTCTTACAGAGAGGCTTTTGGAATTAATTCTGATGAAATGGGACTCTCAACATGTAAATGGTCAAAGAAACAGACAGAAAGTTCATCTAAGCCTGACTTTTCAAATTCCAAGTGTCTCTAGAATGCTACTGGAAACTGACAATTGGAAAGACTGAGACTCATCTGGGTTGGAGCAGATTAACATTTTGCAGCTTTCCCCCTGCACATCCCTACAGATTACATTGATCATTCTATTGTATGTCCCAACCCCCAAACACACATTCCCTTCTCCTTGGCTCTTTTGAATTAAACATCCCATCCAGATGCAAGTTCCCAGGAGGGGAAGCTCAAGACAGCTCAGTGCACTTCCTAGATCTACAGCTTGCTCATTTCAGAAAGCAGGTTTCCATATGGAGTTATAGCACAAGCATCTGTGTTTACCAATTTTTTTTCAACTTTGTGAAACGGAGAGGATTGATACAAATATACGTAGCTGAAGAATGAGGGAGGCAGTAGCGGGATGAAATAGGAGTCCTGCTATCACCCATTCTAAACCAGGATGAAAACTGGAGCCCTGGCTCTGGCATAGGACACCCACTTGTAGAGGATGTAGTGAGCCAGACTTTTTGGCAAGAGCCAGACGTAGAAGCTGCAGGAAGAGGGTGTTTCGTGACAGCCAAACCACTCAGCCTAAAACTTAATGCATGGGCAGACACTGGAAAGATAATTCTAGTTTACTTCTCTCAAATATTTTATCTAAGGGAAAGAAACCAAAGCATACTATCTGTGTGCATTACCCACAAGCTCCTCTGTGGCATAATGACTGAGGAGTATCATCCTGTTCTGGGTGATGGCCCCACCTCTGACATGCCCCACTCAACCTGGCCCTTCCCCTGCAATGGCTTCATTACCACAAAGAAGCACTGAATTTTGTCTGTTTTGAACACTTCTTGTCCTCTGGCTTCCTTCGGGATAGAAAATGAATATTTTCCCAACATGTTTAAAGAGAAAATAGATTTAAGCTATTTGGTTCAGAATATAATTTTTCCTCCTTAACTTAGTTAACTAAGCAATCTTGTGTAATAGGAACATAGTAAATCACTTGAATTTATTTAATTGACTTTTATTTGCATAATATGCTATGCAAATAGTTTCTTTTCAACAACCTAAGGAACAAAATGAAACTAAATTTGAGGAAATTAACAAAACCAAGAAGGAAGCAATGTTATTAAAGATCTGTTAATGGAAGGCTTCAACAACATCTCTGGCCACAAATCACAGGAAAAAATTGAAAAATATTTTTTAATTGAATTTTAAAAGCATTAGAATTGCTTTTCAGTGCCATTACTACACCCCCAAGACTAAATGAATAAAATACAACTATCCAACGGGTACTATAAATTTTAAGAATTATGTGTAATTCCTTAATTCCAAATGTCTGTTGTGACACTTCTTATAGACCATTCAAAATCATTTCATTCTTCTTATAAATCTCTGGGTTTGGCCCTTAACTCATTTACAATTAAGGGTAGATGACTTAAGACACATTAGATCACTTATGCATAGTAACAATGTAGTACTTACTGAATAAAAGGATAATTAATTACTGCATAACTTTCCTCACATATTTATTTTTAATGTTATTCTTCTTGCCTTGAGAATCCCATGAACAGTATGAAAAGGCAAAAAGATGTGACATTGAAAGGTGAACTCCCCAGGTCAGTAGGTGCCCAATATGCTACTGGAGAAGAGCAGAGAAATAGCTCCAGAAGGAATGAAGAGGAAGAGCCAAGTGGAAAAAACACCCAATTGTGGATGCACCTGGTGGTGAAAGTAAAGTGATGCTCTAAAGAACAATATCGCATAGGACCTGGAACGTTAGGACAATGAATCAAGGTAAATTGGAAGTGGTCAAACAGGAGATGGTCAAAGTGAACATCGACATTTTAGGAATCAGTGAACTCAAATGGACAGGAATGAACAAATTTAATTCAGATGACCATTAGATCTACCACTGTGGGCAAGGATCCCTTAGAAGAAATGGAGCAGCCCTCATAGTCAACAAACGAGTCCAAAATGAGGTACTTGGGTGCAATCTCAAAAATGACAGAATGATTTCAGTTCATTTCCAAGCCAAACCATTCAATATCACAGTAATCCAAGTCTATGCCCCAACCACTAACACCAAAGAAGCTGAAGTTGAATGGTTCTATGAAGACCCACAAGACTTTCTAGAACTAACACCAAAATAAAAGATGTCCTTTTCATCATAGGGGACTAGAATGCAAAAGTAGGAAGTCAAGAGATACCTGGAGTAACAGGTGAGTTTGGCCTTGGAGTACTAAATGAAGAAGGGCAAAGACTAGCAAAATTTTGCCAAGAGAATGCACTGGTCCTAGCAAACACCATCTTCCAACAACACTCTACACATGGACATCACTAGATGGTCAATATGGAAATTAGATTGATCATATATATTCCTTGCAGCCAAAGATAGAGAAGTTCTTTACAGTCAGCAAAAACAAGACTGGGAGCTGACTGTGCCTCAGATCAGGAACTCCTTATTGCAAAATTCAGACTTAAATTGAAGAAATAGGGAAAACCATTAGACCATTCAGGTAATACCTAAATCAATCCCTTACAATTATACAGTGGAAGTGACAAATAGATTTAAGAATTTAGGTCTGATACACAGAGTGCCTGAAGAACTATGGACGGAGGTCTATGACACTGTACAGGAGGCAGTGATCAAAATCATCCCTAAGAAAAAGAAATACAAAAAGGCAAAATGGTTGTCTGAGGAGGCCTTGCCATAGCTGAGAAAAGAAGAGAAGTGACAGGCAAAGGAGAAAAGGAAAGATATATCCATCTGAATGCAGAGTTCCAAAGAATAGCAAGGAGACACAAGAAAGCCTTCCAAAGTGAACAATGCAAAGAAATGGAGGAAAACAATAGAATGGAAAAGACTAGAGATCTCTTCAAGAAAAGCACAGGTACTAAGGAAGCTTTTCATGCAAAGTTGGGCACAAAGGATAGAAATGGTATGGACCTAACAGAAGCAGAAGATATTAAGAAAAGGTGGCAAGAATACACAAAAAGATTTTAATTACACAGATAACCACCATGGTGTGGTCACTCACCTAGAGGCACACATGCTGGAATGTGAAGTCAAGTGGGTCTTAGGAAGCATCATTATGAACAAAGCTAGTGGAGGTGATAGAATTCCAGCTGAGCTATTTCAAATCCTAAAAGATGATGCTGTGAAAGTGCTGCACTCAATATGCTAACAAATTTGGAAAACACAACAGTGGCCACAGGATTGGAAAGGTCAGTTTTCATTCCAGCCCCAAACAAGGGCAATGCCAAAGAATGTTCAGACTATCACACAATTGCACTCATTGCACATGCTAGCAAGGTAATGTTCAAAATTCTCCAAGCTAGGCTTCAACATTACATGAACCAAGAACTTCCACATGTACAAGCTGGATTTAGAAAAGGCAGAGGAACCAGAGATCAAATTGCCAACATCCATTGGATTATCAAAAAAGTAAGAGAGTTCCAGAAAAACAGTTACTGCTGCTTCATTGACTATGCTAAAGCCTTTGACTGTGTGGATCACAACAAACTGTGGAAAATTCTTCAAGAGATGGGAATACCAGACCACCAGACCTGCCTCCAAAAAAACCTGTATGCAGACCAAGAAGCAACAGTTAGAAATGGACATGGAACAATGGACTGGTTTAAAATTGGGAAAGGAGTAGGTCAAGGCTGCATATTGTCACCCTGCTTATTTAACTTATATGCAGAATACATCGTGTGAAATGCTGGGCTGGATGAAGCACAAGCTGGAATCAAGGTTGCTGGGAGAAATATCAATAACCTCAGATATGTAGATGACACCACTCTTATGGCAGAAAGTGAAGAGGAACTGAAGAGTCTCTTGGTGAAAGTGAAAGAAGAGAGTGAAAAAGGTGTCTTAAAGCTCAACATTCAGAACACTAAGATCATGGTATGCAGTCCTGTCACTTCATGGCAAATAGATGGGGAAACAATGGAAACAGTGACAGACTTCATTTTCTTGGGCTCCAAAATCACCATGGATGGTGACAGCAGCCGTGAAATTAAAAGACACTTGCTTCTCAGAAAAAAAAAGATGACAAAACTGTGCTTAGTTGCTCAGTTGTGTCCGACTCTCTGCCAACTCATGGACTGTAGCCTGCCAGGGTCCTCTGTCCACAGGGATTTTCCAGGCAAGAATACTGGAGTGGGTTGCCATGCCCTCCTCCAGGGATGACAAAACTAGACAGCATATTAAAAAGCAGAGACATTGCTTTGCCTACAAATGTTCCTATTGTCAAAGCTATGGTTTTTCCAGTAGTCATGTATGGATATGATAGTTGGACTATAGAGAAGGCTGAGCACCAAAGAATTGATGCTTTCAAACTGTGGTTCTGGATAAGTTTCCTGAGATTGCCTTGGACTGCAAGGAAATCAAACCTAAATCTTAAAGTAAATCAACCCTGAATATTCATTGGAGGGACTGCTGCTGAATCTGAATCTCCACTACTTTGGCCACCTGATGCAAAGAGCTGACTCATTGGAAAAGATCCTGATGCTGGGGAAGATTGAAGGCAGGAGGAGAAGTGGACAACAGAGGATGAGATGACTGGATGGCATCACCGCATCAATGGACATGAGTTTGAGCAAGCTCTGGGAGATGGTGAAGGGCAGAGAAGCCTGACATGCTGCAGTCCATGGGGCTGCAAAGAGTCAGACATGACTGAACAACTGAACAACAACAAATGCTATTTATTATATATTATATCTGTCATTTATTGACTAACATCAGCATTCAAATAAATTCTGTGATATTCTGAAAGCTACATTCACATTCAGAATCTTGGATCATTTTAACTCAGTATTAAACTCTGATTCATCTTTATCTGAAAAGACTCATATGAAATAAACATATTCTCTACCATTCACTTGTAAGTCAACCGTGACATCTTTCATTAGGAAAGAACTGTTATAAACCTGAAATGTTCCAGAAATAGAAGTCATTACATTGAAATATTCAGAAAATAAAGGCAAACTATTTTATGTTGTTCTAAATTATCACTTTCTCTCTAGGCCATCCTTAGCCATGTCTCTTTCATGAACTTATGTGCTTCATAAAATACCCACGCTTCCTGTTGTTGTTTTTTAATAAATCCACCATTGAATGTGACCTAAAGTGGTGACTCATAGTGATGTGTGTAGCTTGTGGGCTGGGCCCACCTTGCACACTGAAACTTAGACTTACAGCTGGTATATCCTGGTAAATGACAACGCAAACACTGCAAGCGTTTACTGGACCTCAGATTCTATGCACAAATCACTGCTCATTCGTCCACTGAAAACTGTACATGCTACTTCATAATCCAAAGTACTTTTATTATCAAAGACTCTGCAACGCAATGCATTTTGCCTAATGCACAGACTCAACTAAACAGGCCACAAACTGATCTCTTTGAAATACAAGACAGAATGATTTATGAGAGACAAGGAACTACAGTTTGTTTTCAGATGATGTAACATCAACTTCTGATAAACTCATTTCAAAGAGTACTGAATGCAATGAGCACACAGCACAATTCTAACTTCTATGGTAGTCCCTAATCTGATCCTCACTGAGGAAACAAGATGAGGTCACGTGAATCAGTCCAGGGTCAGTTCCAGTCCACATGCAGGGAAGCAACAATGTAGTATTTTATACTTCTGTAGTTTAAGGGGAAACCGCCCATCCACTATCATTGTTTAAGCTCCAGAGCAATTCTATGAGACAATCAAGGAAAGAGTTAGGAGTACCAATTTCCATGGAAGTACAAACTGAAGCTACAATTTGTAGTGAAAGCAAATACATATTATAAGATATCAGGGAAAAAATGAGAAATTAATGAGAAACAAAAGAAGGCTACATGAAAGAAAAACCTACTCAACTTTAACCACGCAAGCATTTCATAAATACTGTCATAGCCCTTCCTTCTCTCACAGTAGTTGCCAATGCTACCACCACAGATGCCAAGTGGCAGTTCAAAGGTCACACAGCTACTAAGTGCAACTTAGGTTTGGTTAAAATTCTCTGATGATGTCATGGTTCTTTCTTCCATTACTCTTACTCCCTGGGTTGGGAGGTATAGAATTTGGATTTTCTGAAACCCCTCCTCTGTCTCAATAAATAAATAAAACAAAAAAACAGAAGACTACTCTTAGAATAAATGACACTAAAACCCTCATTGCAAAAGAGTTTGAATCACATTATCATGAACAGGCAGAATTCTTCTCCTGTTCAGTTTGAGTCACTTTCTCAGGTAGGTGACACGATACCTGTTTAACTTGTATGGTAAAGAAATAAAAAGGAGGCAAAACACCCCTGTTTTCTATCACTGACATTTTCTGGTCCAGCAAGGACAAGCCCGAGAGGTAATAAGTTCCTATCTGCTAAATGTGGGGAAAAGCTAGTAACGCAATTCTAAGGACCTGAGAGTTGCTACAAATTGAGGTGGGAGTGGTGAGAAGAATTACAGAGCTAACCTGACTCAAATCAGTAGGGTAGACATGTCAGAGCGAAAATAAAAAGAGGTGTTTTCTAAGGAAACAAATACAAGAAGCAATAAATGATAGGCATTTCTTGTTTCTTTGCCAAACTTCTACAGGCAGCTTACTAAATCAGTTTTGTGTTTAGTCTTGCCCAACAAGTCAGAAGCTGAAACTGGTAATAAGGATAATCATAGAGACTTTGACCCTCCATGGACAGAAGCCAGATTCTTATCCATTTTTTGAAACGAAGAAAACAAAATATTGCAGGTGGCTTAGCCCATAGGGTCATTTTACAGATTATCTGAATTGCTTACAACAGTAACTGAACAGACTTGCAACAGACAACCACATGAAACCACAGATGGAAAGTCTTTGTAAATACAACTATTTGACCCAGGCTGAAGAAAGGATTAAACATATACTCTAAAGTGAAAACAAGTGGAAAGCATATACGGTATGCTACCATTTGCATTTAAAAAATGCGTGTGTGTGTATGTGTGTGTGTGTAAGCATAAACCAACTCTAAAAAGGTACTTATGTCACAGTCAATAGTGGTCAATTCCAAGGAGCTAAACTGAGTTGCTAGGGATCGACAGAGGAAAAGAGACTTATCTTTATATTCTATTTTATACCTCTTAAATTCGGTGCTATGAAACTATATTGCCTATTCAAAAAAAAAAAATTGAAGCTTTTTTTGAAGAAAGGTTTGTTAAGGACTTTTGAGTTAGGAGGGGAAAATGCACATAAAGAGAATTTAAAATGGTACCAAAGTAAGATTTACAATACAGGTTGAGAAATCAAGCCAAATTCTGTATTTTCATTTAATTCCAAACTGTAATGTTTCAAAATTTAACGAGTGAGGTAGAAATCCACTTTTACAGCTTAGAAGTATAAAAATATGGGATAAACAAACATCCCTGAGTAAGATTTTACAAGGTCAAGAGCAGTCATTTAAGAGTAACCTTGTTGTATTTGCCTTTACACAGAGTCCCTGAATCTACTGTCGAGTCTGTGTGCACACGTAAGAGTATCTACTTCTTTATCAGTGTCTGGGGAAAATTCCATGTTTCACTAAAGCCTATCAAAGTCATACCATAAACTGTACTATAATTATATGTCATGTGTATCAAAATATGACTAGGCTTGAATATGCTTGCTTCTCTAACACCATTTCTCCCACTAAATTAAGAGATGGCAGTTTTATACACATTTCAAAATTTTACAAAATACATGACACAAAATTCGTACCATAAGTGACTCAACAAAATAAAAAATACTCAGTTTGATTCAATTAGCACTTACTGAGCATCGTCAAGACCCCAGCTGCTGTCCCAGCATTGAAAAATGCAAAGGTGAGCTACGTCCTATCTTTGCAAGGAGTTAATGGTCCAGTGGGAAAATTAAGTTCTAGGGGAGACTGTGTGATGAGTGTTATATACATCAAGAGTTTGTGTTGATGACACCCTGCAAGCCAATGAAGCACAGAATTTAATGGAAAACTGGAAATATTTGAGAAAGAAGGAAAAAAAGGAGGACAAAATAGTGGACAGAGACCAAGTAGCAGAGGTTAATCTTAAGTAAACATTAAACACCATTAGTCCTTAGACTTAAATAAGAACATGCTTTTATCATTGGCGGAAGTTTATCCCAAAGCTAAAATGCAGGAATCTCCATAAAATTTGCAAGTATTGCAAACTTTCAACTTGGAAGCTCACGTTGGCCCGAGGAGTAATTTGTTAGAAATTTAAAACTGGCAGTTACATCTGTGGTTTCTTCTGCTGGAATTGTTCTTGTTAAAGATTTATGGGAGGAAAACCTTCCTCCTTGGCTTATTCATAAAATAAAATGGTGTAGGAATACAATAGATACACAGACAAAGATGTTTTAATATGTTCTTCTCTGTGCATTCACAACATAAGGACAAAGCAAGTTCTTTGATTTGGAAAGAATTAATGAGACTCATTTCGTGGGTCAGAGTGTGGAGTTTTATATTGTTTTCCTCATGTGAGCAATGCCAGTATTTATATTGTATCAGTGTGAGTCCATTCATCACCAAATCCTCATTTATAGTTAAATTCACTGAAAAAGGAGTGTGTCCATAATATTCACAATGATGGTACATTACATTCTGGAATGTAACAAATGGCACACATACCAATGAGATGTAGTATTTTCTTTCCAAAGATTAATCTTATGATGGGATGATGGCTAAAGTAAATAGAGCTGTTGTATATTAAACAAAGATTCCCAGGGAGCTCATGTGCCCATTTAGTCTCTTCTCTTTGTAGAAATGTTATTTTCAGGCACCCCCAAGATAGACTCACCTGGCATCTAGGGATGGAAGGGATTATTTCCTGCTCTTAATTAAGGTGACTGTACTCAGACTACTAATTAAATAGAAAAAAAAAGATTATTCTAGATTACTCAACACTCTTGGATTCTTTCATCTGTTGTTTCATTCATCTCCTCTTTCAAGCTATCCATTCTCTTACCCATCCATTCTGCAAATACTTATTTAGACACTTTGATGTGTCTATCCATTCTCTTACACATTCATCCTGCAAATATTTATTTAGATACTGCCATGTACCAAACTCTTTGTTGGATGCTGAAGACACAATAATGAACAAGGTAGTGGGTTTCCCTTTCCTTACCATTTATATCCTATCCAGGGAGACGAAGGAAAACAACCAACCAGATGACCATGCGCTCATAGTAGAGATATGCGGTCTCAAGAAGAAATACATAGACAACTAAGATGAATAATATGGGGGATCTAATTGGAGAAGGCAATGGCACCCCACTCCACTACTCTTGCCTGGAAAATCCCATGGACGGAGGATCCTGGTGGGCTGCAGTCCATAGGGTAGCTAAGAGTCGGATATGACTGAGCGACTTCACTTTCACCTTTCACTTTCATTCATTGGAGAAGGAAATGGCAACCCACTCCAATATTCTTGCCTGGAGAATCCCAGGGACGGGGGAGCCTGGTGGGCTTCCGTCTATGGGGTCGCACAGAGTCGGACACGACTGAAGCGACTTAGCAGCAGCAGCAAACAAGACTAGTTCAAAGAAGATGCCCTTTCAACTCTGAAAGAATGACATTAAAACCCAATCCACTGGACCGAGAGTTTATTATACTAAGTGAAGCAAATCAGACAAAAACAAATATTATATTGTTTATATGTGGACTCTAAATTAAATCACAAATGAACTTATTTATAAAACAGAAACAGACTCACACAGAAAACAGACTTATGGCTACCAAAAGGGAAAGAGGGGGAGAGATAAATTGGGAGTAGGGGATTAACAGATGCATACTAGCATTTATAAAATAAATAACAGGGATTTACTGTAGAGCACAGGGAACTATATTCAACATCTTGTAGTAAACTATGATGAAAAAGAACAGAAAAAAGACATAGATAAATATGTAAATATAAAACCAATTAACTTTGCTGTACACCTGAAACTAACACAATATTGTAAATCAACTATACTTCAATTAAAAAAAAAAAAAAAACCATCTAGAGTGAGGAAGAATTCAGCTGATCAGAGTACTTGAAAGACCATCGAGGGCAGAGGGAGTGACATGGGTAAAGGCTATGAGCAGAGAGAAGCTTGGACGGTCCAGCAGACAGAACTGGAGCCAGGTGGTCAGATGGTGGTGGCAAGACATGACTTCTGAAGTTGAGCTGGATGATGTAGGATCTACAGCCCAAGGTCAGGCCACAGTCAGATTTTCATTTTAAAGAGATGTCTCAAACTATTCTTCCAGAGAACTAGATACGGAATTTGTTTATATGAGTTTTTCCTTGTTTTCAATACTTGAGTCACAAGCACCCCTCAGCTGGGATAAGAAAACTTGCAAATCCACCTGTGGCCAAACTTCCCTGTATTTTCATGGGCATTTTGGGAATATGCTTCTAACCATTATATTAGGAGAATACAATAATTTTTGCCACATAAAAAAAATGTGTTCATTTCCCTATGCATGATGTTTGTATAAACCATTCGTTAAACTAGCACCACATAACCAGTTTCCCATAAATGAGATAGTAAAGAAACAGTTCAGCTTCCTATTGTAATATTTCTAAAAGATTCTCCATGATAGAGGGAAAAATCATCTGACTCAACACTGCACATCAATTTCACACTGTAGTAAGACTGAGTGTAGAGTCATTCTTTATGTGAAAACTGCAAAGCCTGTGGTCTCCACAGCCTTCAGGAAAAAAGTTCCAAAGAGGCCACACTATACAGCTTCTGGGGGGATCTGGGTCACAGGGAGTTCTCTGCTTGAACAAACATGGAAATTCTCCTCCACAGGGAAAATGTGAAGCCCACTTGGGTGTTTCCAGATGCCCTTTAAAGCTGTTCCCTAGTGAGAGGTTCCTGGTTGATGAAAGGGAGAATCCGACCCAGCAAAAAGTGATGGCGTGTCTAGGTTAGACACCAGTTTTCAAAGAAGCCAGTAGAGAGAGACAAATGAAAAGAGGAGACAAGGAATTGAAGACAGGGCAGGAGGTGATAGTGAGCACAGCCAGGCTAAGCAGAAACACAGAGGGGGCTCTTCTGTGGGGTCCAGAGAACAGACATTTCCCCACTGCAGAGCTACCTGGAGGGTCTTCAAGATTAGACGTGTGTTTGTGCACTTAAAGTTCCTCCTCTTGGCCAGCTACCACACTCTGAACTGCTTGCCATGTTGAGATTTGTAGTTTTCAACTATCTAAGTCTCTTTTTATTGCCTCTCCTTTTGCTCCCTACCTCCCACAAAAATAGACCTTGCCAACAAAGAACCAGCTCCCTGTGTGTTGTTTATACTGAGACCCTGTAAGGAAGCGCCAACAGGTTCCCCTCAGAAGGTAGAATGAGTCATCTGCCTGCCGCAGCGGAGCTGCGGAGCTGCGGGTAACATTAACCTCTAAGCTGCTGCTGTGGGCGGCCCTGATGGAGCCCACTCTGGGGATCAAGGATGTGAAACCAGCCCTAGTCCAGGCTGTCATACACTAAAGGAATGTAAGCCTGCCTCCTTTTCATGACAGCAGACATCCAGGTCTCCTCACTGAAAACTTACCCCTCCAGACCTGCACTTCATAATTTTGAAAAACTGTTTTATGGTTTGTTTGTTTTTTTTTTAAAAAGAGATTGCTTTACAGTATTTTTATCTTAAGAGAAGGGCCAAGGAGGATAAAAGGTTTTCGCTTTTGCTGAGAGGAAAAAATAAAGTCATCCCTCCTGAATATCCACCTATTTCCAAGGTCCCTTTCCCCTTACAAGGTGAATCATAGCTGGTATTTGTCATGATGATCCGATCAGTATCTTAAGCAGGAAAATCTTCCATAAAATGTTTACTGCCACAGCAGCATTTCGAATTAATGAGTCTATTGGTTCAAATTAATTTTTATTGGAATATAGTTGTTTTACCATGCTGTGATAGTTTCTTCTGTACAGCAAAATAAATCAGCCATACATATTCACATGTCCCCTCTTTTTGGACTTTCTTCTCATTCAGGTTACCTAGAGCACTGAGTAGAGTTTCCTGAACTATACAGTATGTTCTCATCAGCTACCTATTTTATACATAGTGTCAATACTGCATATGTCAATCCCAGTCTCCCAGCTCCTCCCACCATGCACCTTTCCTTCTTGGTATCTATACAACTGTTCTCTACATCCGTGTCTCTATTTCTGTTTTGCAAATAGGATCACCTTTGGAAGGAATGATGCTAAAGCTGAAACTCCAGTACTTTGGCCACCTCATGCGAAGAGTTGACTCATTGGAAAAGACTCTGATGCTGGGAGGGATTGGGGGCAGGAGGAGAAGGGGACGACAGAGGATGAGATGGCTGGATGGCATCACTGACTCGATGGACGTGAGTTTGAGTGAAGTCCGGGAGTTGGTGATGGACAGGGAGGCCTGGCGTGCTGCGATTCATGGGGTCGCAAAGAGTTGGACACGACTGAGCGACTGAACTGAACTGATATTTCTAGATTCCACATATATACTTTAATATATAATTTTTGTTTTTAATCTTTCTGGATTACTTCAATGAGTACATTTTCAAACTCTTCAGGAACTAAACATGAAAGTATAGATAACATCTGAGTACCCTCACAAAGACTTCCAGCTCATATTTTGAGTATTAGACCTTGTTAAGGAAGGCAAAAGCATGACTTGGACTTGTAAAATCTAAGAAATTTAAAACCAAAGCCAGAGCGCCATCCTAATTTACCCCAGCACACTTCTCTATCGCAAATATTCTAAACTGCCAGGGGTATGTGTGGATTCCTTGATTGTACGCACGGCACACTCTAAGACACAACACTGTGGCCATTAGGTGACATACAAATGCCACCTGCCTCCAGGATTCCTTGTGGTTGTAATTTTGAAAGACAGTGGAATTTTAGAAGGGAACCCTAGCAAAGCAAAAGCCACTTTGGTCTTTGTACATACATTAAGCATTTCATGTACAGATATTCAAGTAGCTCTTAGGGGTTTACTTATAGTTTATAGAAGGATTTTTAGATGAAACTTTATAGTTTCTATGAGAAAACTTTAATCCACAAAAGCACAACGTGACTGACCCTACTTTTACTCACTTCCTTTGACCGGGGTGTGGCAGCACTTACCACGTGGAGGAAAGGTAACGCAATTACAATGATTATAAACAAATGTTTTGAAAACAGAACCAATAAAACCAGCTTGTGATAGGGAGGCCCAAAGTCTTATATTTTACGATTCGGTTTGTGAGAATAGCTGCATAACTGCTTTTACTACACTAAGAATAGGTGCTGAAAAGAACCCTGTTATTACTTGAATATTTTGGTTGCGATACCAAGTCCAGTCATTCTGCCCAGATTTGTAGGAAAACTGCTCAGTAGAGACAGCCGCAGTCCGTTCACAGGATGCATGATGCTGCGTCCAAGGACAGCACTGACTCCACGTCCCTAGGGTGCAGTCATTCCGCGCTGACTCCGTGTCCCTGGGGTACAGTGCTTCTCGCGTGCTGACTTCATACGCTTGGGGTGCAGGGTTTCTCATGCCAGAAATCCACTCCCTTCTCTCCAGGGGTGCCAGGTGGGACTGGGCATTTGCCCTCATGTCAGAATCAATGTCCTTCCGAACTCTGTATGATATTCGAAGTAAACAGTTGGACCAGTTCAGTTACTTATTCTACAAAGGGATTTGTTTTAATGTTTTTTTAAGTAAAAGGAAGCAAAGAAAAAACATCAGAGTCATATATTATAAAAAGCAGCCCTCCTCCATCCCAACTACCAGCAGAACAATGTCAATTTCTAATTTTAAACTCATCCTGCCAAGCATCTGGATACATATGGAACTATCTAGATAATGAAAAGACAACTTCGATAGAAAAGGAGTTTTCTTAAACACTACCCGTGTGCATTCAACTTCAAATCTTTTACTTAATAGCTGAAGACACTAGTAAGTTGAAGTCCCTGATCTGTAAGTTGGATACAACATCCCAAGGGTGGTTGGAATAACTCAATGAAAAAGTATGTGCTAGCTTAATAGCACCTAATAAAAAAGACTCCCAATGTTCATCACAGCACTGTTTATAATAGCCAGGACATGGAAGCAACCTAGATGTCCATCAGCAGATGAATGGATAAGAAAGCTGTGGTACATATACACAATGGAGTATTACTCAGCCATTAAAAAGAGTACATTTGAATCAGTTCTAATGAGGTGGATGAAACTGGAGCCTATTATACAGAGTGAAGTAAGCCAGAAAGAAAAACACCAATACAGTATACTAACACATATATATGGAATTTAGAAGGATGGTAACAATAACCCTGTATACGAGACAGCAAAAGAAACACTGATGTATAGAACAGTCTTTTGGACTCTGTGGGAGAGGGAGAGGGTGGGGTGATTTGGGAGAATGGCATTGAAACATGTATAATATCATGTATGAAACAAGTCACCAGTCCAGGTTCGATGCACGATACTGGATGCTTGGGGCTGGTGCACTGGGACAACCCAGAGGGATGGTATGGGGAGGGAGGAGGGAGGAGGGTTCAGGATGGGGAACACATGTATACCTGTGTTGGATTCATTTCAATATATGGCAAAACCAATACAATATTGTAAAGTTAAAAAATAAAATTAAATTAAAATAAAAAAAGACTCAATAAATACTGGTTCCACTCCCACAGCACGTGTAACACATAGGTTGAGCATAGACTACATACTATAGGTTGAGAAGACTATAATCCAACATGTTAACATAAGTTATCTCTTAGAGGTAGGATTGCAAGTAATTTATTCCTTGGGCTTTTTCATAGTCTCAGTTTTCTATGTTGTGTATGTATATGTGTATATGTACACATATATAATGTATGAACACATACATATATAAGACATATGTCTGTATCTAGATATCTTGTGTAATCAGAAAAATATGCTAGATAAAAGATGTGGACAAATAATTGCTAGTATAAATAAAATCTGCCCTTTTATGTCTGGGGCTGTGCAGTCTACTAAAACATTGTGAATAAATGAAAGTATTATACCATTTTCTACACTTTCACACCAACAGAACACTGACCAAAATGTCCTAAACAGTAAAAGCAGAATACCGACTATTAAAAAAGACAAAAATTTCACTCCAAAAAACACTCTTTTCTACATTTGTAATAAATTGTAAGATCGGGATTGACATATACACACTGCTATATATAACGTGTGTGTGTGTGTGTGTGTGTGTGTGTATTAATAATAAGGACCTGCAATATAGCACAGGGTACTCTACTCAATAGACTGTAATGGCCTATATGAGAAAAGAATATAAGAAAGAGTGGGTATACGTATTACTAATTCACTCTGCTGTACACCTGAAACTCTCACAACATTGTAAATCAACTACACTCCAATACAAATTAAAAGCGCTGTCTGATAACTATAATGGCTTGAAAGATACAGAAGAGTAACCAGTCTTGCCCATGTTTTTTCCTTGAAGCCTGCTCAGAGTCTGGTGCATTGTAAGTGCTCAGGAAATATTTGTTCAAAGAACTAATAAATTAATGTAGAATGAGAGTGATGGATAATCATAATGGCTTTCATGGTTTCTATTTTTTTTCTTGTTAATAAAAAGACTTGAACAAGTAATGCCCAAAGAAATACATTCAGAATGAGACAAGACTGGCTGACAATTAAGAAGGTGGATTACATCATATGATTACTAAAATATACAACCTTCTGTGAAATCAGAAAATGTCTCCTGTTTGTGAAAATTAAGGAGGTGTTATGCCTAAGACATACCAAACCCATTTCCCTATAATAGCTGGAAACAAATTCATCTCTTTACTGTCAAAAACCATGATAATTTTAATTCCCAAGAGGACATTTTTTTTTAGAAAATAAAAGTATGCTATAAGAAGCAATGAAATAGATGCTTCCTCCCTTTCTTGCCCTCTCCACCTCACTATTTAATTTAGGACAAAAGCTAAAGCAGAGATTGTTCTCATCAGAGTAGCACTTACCCCCAGGGCAGCTGTCCTACCTGAAGGCCTTCGCCATGAAGGTGAGCCTGAACACTCAGGCAGTATAAAATATTATATAAGGTATATAAAATAGATAACCAACAAGGACCTACTTACTGCATAGCACAGGAAACTCTACTCAATATTCTGTAATAACATATATGGAAAAGAATATGAAAAAGAATGAATTTGAATGAATATATGTATGCATATAACTGAATCACTATGCTGTACACTTGAAACTGACACATTTTAAATCAACTGTACTCCAATAAATTTTTTAAAAGATCTTATCTAAACAGAATATTAAGAAAAAAAAAAAAAAAAGGTCCTTGAGCTCTCAGATTCTGAGATCCCATTTCCACACAAAACTGCAAGAAAATAATCACATATCTGGTGTTCTCTTATCTTTATGGGTTTTTATTTTGACCCAGTTTGACCCAGTCAAAAATCAAAGAAATAAAACATCTCCCTAAGGTTTACTTGAAAGACTGAAGAAACAGAAGGGGTGAAGCTTTCAGAAAGATAATCTATTTCTTAGATTTCCATGTTCAAACTTATTAGCTCCTGAAAAGATACAGCCATGAGAACATGGTAAAGATGATTTTACTCCAGTTTGTGTTAATTCTCACAGCTTCCAAAATGTATAGAGGATTTCGTGCTCTGACTTTCAAAACATGTGACATCTCACCACCCAGTATAAAACACAATGAAAGTGAAATTCTTTGTGACCCCATGGACCATACAGTCCGTGGAGTTCTCCAGGCCAGAATACTGGAGTGGGTAGCCTTTCTCTTCTCCAGGGGATCTTCCCAATCCAGGGATTGAACCCAGGTCTCCTGCAACTGCAGGCAGATTCTTCAACAGTTAAGCCACAAGGGAAGCCCATAAAGCACAATGGGGCTAACTGAAAAACAACATGAGAAAGACTCTTCAAAAGATAAACTGAGAAAAATGACAATGGTGATGATGTTAATACAGTGCTTGCTACACGCATCTTCTTTTTGTTTTCTTTAATCCCCAGGACAACGATTACTATTGGCCCCACATTTCAGCCAAAGCAACTGAGGCATCAAGAAAGCAGGGAGCCTAATCACAGATAGGTGAGGCAGGTAGGAGACACAGAGTTGCCAAGCACAGTCAAGGCCTTTCTGACCCCAATCTCTTATTTCCAGCAAGTTCACCCACTTTCAGCAAGTTCACCAACTCTCAGGGCCTTTCATACTGGGTCCTCTGAATGGAAGACTGTCCTTGTCTCTCCATTGGCACAGCTCCTACTCATCTAAAATTCAGGTTAAACACCACTGCTTCAGAAAAAGTTTTACCTGTCTACTCAACCTCAAGTAAGTACTTCATTATTCTCTTGCTCCTCATCTTGTTCTTTTCCTTTAGGACATTTACCTGTATGAAGTATGCATTTATTTGTGTGCTTATGTATATGGTGATTGCTTTCTGACCTAGACTGTGAGCTCTAGACAGGCAAGAACATTATCTCCAAATGTAATTGTTAAATAAATATTTGTTGGCTGACTGACTGACTGAAATAAGTATAACACTGATTTTCAAAAGATGGAAACGAAGACCTCCTGGTACTTTGCACTCCACCTATTCTAAACACAGGAGCTCCTTTGATTATCTGTTCATGTCTTGAACTAACTTAAAAAATGTTCAAGGGACTGTTAGAAGAAAAATTTGGAAATGACTCTACTAGTCCCTGATATTTCTCTATATCGACAGATACAGACAATCAATGAGGTATGAGAAAATCTACTTAGGTCTACCAAGCTCTGTTTATGCAGACAAGGTAGTGTAATAAACAAACCAACGGAAAGAGCAATGGAAGAGCTATCTCAAAATATAGATGTGAAACAAAATTTTGACAAAGTCACTCTTCTTCCCAAAAGCTTCAAAATGAGACCCTCTCCTCTATTTTATTTATGCCATATTAGATAAATAGCAATTTGATAGGCATATGCCATTTAAATAGAATATACAAAACAAATAGCTTAACTGTATTTGCAGAATGCCCACTTAATCCAGGAGTTCCCTATACATTAAAAAAATTCTAAAAAGTTATCTGTATCCTTCCATCTTTCTCACTCTCCAGCAAGAACTCAATTCTGGGGCTGAAGCCATGTTTCCCAAGAGGACATGAGCTACTGAAATGGTCCCTTTGTGTCTATCCCTGGTCAGATGTTCCAAGTATCCCTCCCTTTCCCTTCATTGATGACATTCTCCCACTCAGTCCAGCTTCCAGCCTAGAGTAACACAGTAAATGATAACTAGTCTTTATAGTCAAGATATTTTAAGGAATAAGTAAGGAGACTTACTGATTAGGATGGAATTCAAGAGCACTAAAATCACAGTGTGTAGGAAAAAATATCACATCAAAACTGATATGCAACAATCATATTAGCAACATTAGAATTACAAAAGAATTTCCTTGTTTTACTAAAAGAAATGTTTTGACACAGAAACATGGCAGCCTCATTGATGACACAGCCTACACCTCTCCCTTTCTCCACTTATACCCACAAGGTGATTCGTGCTCCCAACCTGTGTCACCTGATACAATGTCCCTTTAAATGTTCCTGTGGCCCTTGATAAGAGTGACTCAGCACAAAATGTTCATGCCAATAAAGTTAGTCATAAAATAAAATTAGGAAATAATAATATCAATCAAATCAGTACTAAAATACAATCAGCCTGAAACTAGTCTAAAAACAGTGAAAATAATTTTTTAAAAAACAAGTAAAGTTAGCCTGTAGACATAAAGTCCAGACTTCCCACAGTGCTTTTTTTCAAAATGATCTGATTTGGAGGAAATATATTTCCAGCTCCAATATTATTTCACAGAGGGCTTAATTTGATAAAATAAAGAGATTCCTCCAGGGTGGAGCAGCTGTACCAGTTTAGAGATTTGGCATATGATTTGAGGCTAGAATCCTTTAGATAATAATTAAATTACTTTTTATTCTTTTTACAGGGGAAATTCTTATTAAAAAGTCACTTCTGGAAGGTAGCAGATTACTGACTCCAAACCTAAGTATTTAATAATTTGTTATAGATATATGAAAACTTGACTAAAACAGTCTATTGGTATTTATATTTGCTTTTAGAAAGGATTACCTATTTATCAGAAAATTTTAAAGTAAACTTAAAGAAAGTATTTGGTATATCAAAATCCACTAGTTAATGCTCAGACCATATTTTTACTTTAATTTTAGTAGTTTAAGTAGGATATCTTGTGTCTCCTATATAATGAGATTTTAACTCCATACAATTTAAGTTTTTATTCAATGTCATTCTAGGTTGTGAGAAAACTCTAACAGTATCTAAAATTTTCCATTGGATGACTGAGACCATTAAATTTGCTTGCAAAAATATGTAAACATAGATAACATATCTGTTGCACTTCCTTTGGCTACAGGGGATGGAAACTCTCAACTCAAATGCCTTACAAAGCAAAGATATTTTTATCCTAGACAATAAGATGTCTGAAAATAGGAGGCTTCAGGTATAAATATATCAGAATTCTAAGTAGATTTCTTTCTGACCGTTGGCTCTGTCCTTATAGTGTCTCCATAAAGTGTTTATCATTGAACAAGATCTCCATATGCTCACATTATGCCCCTGCAATTCCAGTCACAATATCTAGACATACCAATGTTCAAAGAAAGGAGAGGGGCTTTCTTTTCCCTCTTTTAATTTTTAAGAGCAAGAAAATCTTTCCTAGGCTATCCCACTGAAATTTTCCTTTTCATCTCATTGGCCAGAATTGTGACAAATTACCATGCTGAAAATGATCACTAGTAGAGGCCAAAACTGATCACCAGCCACACCATTAACTAGTCAGGATGTAGCAGATTGAACTGTGTTCCTGAAAAAGATATGTCCAAGTTTTAAGCCTTGGCAACTGTAAGTGAGAACTCATTTAGATGTAATTGAGCTAGGGATCGTGAGATGACATCATCCAGAATTTAGGGTGGGCCCTAAATGCAAAGACTGTGCACTTTTAAGAGAAAAAGAGAGGAACAGCAGACATAGAGAAGAAGGTGATGGAAAGATGGAGGCAGAGGTTGGAACAATACAACCACAAGCCTAATAACACCAATAATTGCCAGCAACTGCCAGCCACCAGGAGAGAAATGTGGACTGCATTCTCTCTCAAGAAGGGATCAATCCTGCTGACACTTTGATTTTAAACTTCTGACCTTCTCAAATCTCAGAGAATAAATTTTTGTTGTTTAAGCCACCCAGTTTGTTGTACTTTGTTATAGCAGCCCTAGATAATTCTAACGGGGTCTAATCTCTAGAACTGGATTATCCTTTCTGAAGCACAGGATGACATGGAAAAGAGTAGTGTATGAACAAAGCTGGTTAGGTAGGAGGTGGGCAACTAAGGATGTCTGCTTATACATTTTTCTATTTCTCAAATCTCAACCATTCAGAAAATCTTTAATAGGGAAGAACAAATCTAACTCCATATTAGATCTGCTCCTTTTGCTTTAACCTTTGTGCTTTGTTGCTTGTGCTTCACTCATGCTGGTTCTGTCCTTTTGTAAAAGAATGTTGCCTATAGCCTGAAACATGAAGGATAGCCTATTTCAGGGCTCTGACCTTTAAGAGTCCATTTATATAGAGATAAAAAGTTGCAGAACAGAGAATAACATTTATTTTTTTGGAGGTTACAGGAACATCTGACCTCTGTGGACAGCTGCAACAACAAAGGATTCCAACACCAAAAATTTACAACAACCTACTTCACCCTTCCCTCACCTTGCCTTTAAAAGTGCTTTGCTGAAACACTTTGAGGAGTTTGGGGTTTGGGGGGCACCAGCTACCTGTCTCCTTGCATGGGGCTGCAATAAATCTTCCTCTGCTCCAAACTCCATTGTTTCAGTATCGTTTGGCCTCACTGTGTTATCAGACACACAAAAGTTGTTCTGTAACAATCTCCTTCTTAAACATTTCAGAATAGTTTTAGATTTACAGAAGCATTGTGAAGATAGTACAGGGTTCCACACCAAACTTCTATTATTAACATCATACATTAGTATGGCCATTTATTATAATTAACAAACCAATAGTCGGACATGACTGAAGCAACGCAGCAGCAGCAGCCATATTACTATTAGTTAACTTATTCATATTTCCTTAGCTTTCACCTATGTCTTTTTTCTGTTCCAGTATTCAACACTTAACAGTATATATAAAAACAAGTGGAAATTTGCCTTTTTAAAAAAACTATGCAAAATTAAAAAGCATGATTATAAAAATCATTATGAAATTTGTATATGCACACATTTCCACACACATTTCTTGCCCAAGGAAACATGGGAAGAATGAGTTCACAAAAAGACTCTATAGAGTATAAATAAGTGAAAAATGGGTTGATGAAAAAATAAACTTTTTTTCAAGAATAGCCTAAAGATAAGAACAAAAATGACCTGGTAAATACTATGATACCCAGAAGAGACATTACCAAAGCTGCAACATTTCCAAATAAAAACTCTAACAACTCTTCCAAGATAAAGATGCTAGGAACATGATGTGTTTATTCCCTGTTCCTAAAGGGGGAGGTTATGACAGTTCCATGCTCCATACTCAGTTCCTTTCACCATTCAGTCTCTCCCTTGCTGATTTTAACCTCCTCTTAGAGCTTCAAGCTTGACCTCTGGCAGAGGACTCGTTTCTTTATTTTCCTTCCCTGATCTCTACTGTCCTCCCACCTGTTAGATGACTCTACTTGAGGTGGGGGGGGAGGGTCAATAATCTAAACACTGAAAATATCTCTTTACAAATCAACTAGTTGCAGAAGTACTTCTCTCAGTATTAGTAGAAGTTAGAATCCAACCTAAAAATCACTTTTATTCCTCTTTGCCTGTACCCTATGTCTGATTACATGCCAATATGCCAATTTTAACCTTTCAGGTGGATCCAGTTTGTATGTTCCCAAACACTTAGCAAGCTAGCCTCACTGTCCAAGAGGTGAGCACCATCTAACAAATGGCCCCCTCCTCAGTTCAGCTCAGTCGCTAAGTTGTGTCCGACTCTTTGAGACCCCAATGGACTGTAGCACGCCAGGCCTCCCTGTCCATCACCAACTCCTGGAGTTTACTCTAACTCATGTCCATTAAGCCAGTTATGCCATCCTATGAACTCATCCTCTGTCATCCCTGTCTCCTCCCACCTTCAATCTTTCCCAGGATCAGGGTCTTTTAAAAGGAGTCAGTTCTTCACATCAGGTGGCCAAAATATTGGAGTTTCAGCTTCAGCATTAGTCCTTCCAATGAATATTCAGGACTGATTTCCTTTAGGATAGACTGGTTGGATCTCCTTGCAGTCCAAGGGATTCTCAAGAGTCTTCTCCAACACCACAGTTAAAAGGCATCAATTCTTCGGCACTCAGCTTTCTTTATATTCCAACTCTCACATCCATACATGACCACTGGAAAAACCATAGCCTTGACTAGACAGACCTTTGTTGGCAAAGTAATGTCTCTGCTTTTTAATATGCTGTCTAGCTTGGTCATAACTTTTCTTCCAAGGAGTAAGCGTCTTTTAATTTCATGGCTGCAGTCACCATCTGCAGTGATTTTGGAGCCCCCAAAATAAAGTCTGTCACAGTTTCCACTGTTTCCCCATCTGTTTGCCATGAAGTGATGGTACTGGATGCCATGATCTTCGTTTTCTGAATATTGAGCTTTAAGCCAACTTTTCCACTCTCCTCTTTCATTTTCATCAAGAGGCTCTTTAGTTCTTTTTTGCTTTCTCATATAAGGGTGGTGTCATCTGCATATCTGAGGTTATTGATATTTCTCCCGGCAATCTTGATTCCAGCTTGTGCTTCTTCCAGCCCAGTGTTTCTCATGATGTACTCTGCATATAAGTTAAATGAGCAGGGTGACAATATACAGCCTTGACGTACTCCTTTTTCTATTTGGAACCAGTCTGTTGCTCCATGTCCAGTTCTAACTGTTGCTTCCTGACCTGCATATAGGTTCCTCAAGAGGCAGGTCAGGTGGTCTGGTACTCCCGCCTCTTTTCAGAATCTTCCACAGTTTATTGTCATCCACACAGTCAAAGGCTTTGGCATAGTCAATAAAGCAGAAATAAATGGTTTCCTGGAACTCTCTTGCTTTTTCAATGAACCATCGGAGGTTGGCAATTTGATCTCTGGTTCCTCTGCCTTTTCTAAAACCAGCTTGAACATCTGGGAAGGTCACGATTCACGTACTGTTGTAGCCTGGCTTGGAGAATTTTGAGCATTACTTTACTAGTGTGTGAAATGAGTACAATTGTGGGGTAGTTTGAGCATTCTTTGGCATTGCTTTTCTTTGGGATTGGAATGAAAACTGACCTTTTCCAGTCCTGTTGCCACTGCTTCATTTTCCAAATTTGCTGACATATTGAGGTCAGCACTTTCACAGCATCATCTTTTAGGATTTGAAATACCTCAAGTGTAATTCCATCACCTCCACTAGCTTTGTTCGTGTGATGCTTCCTAAGGCTCATTTGACTTCACATTCCAGGATGTCTGGCTCTAGGTGAGTGATCACATCATCGTGATTATCTGGGTTGTGAAGATCTTTGTCCCCTCCTCAGAGGTCTGAGTTCTAGCACTACAAGTCTCCCTCTCTAATCTTGTCAATGTTAATCATTCCAATCCCTTTCCTTTATTCTAGAAGCCCAGAGGTGGTAGCTGTTTCCCACTGAGGCTTCTCAGCCTCAGTAATACTGACATTTCAGGCTGGATACATCTTTGTTTTGAGGCTTATTCTATGTACTTCAAGATGGGTAACAGTATTCCTGTCCTCTATCCATCAAACGCCAGTAACCTTCCCCACAAGTTCCCTAAGACCAAAAATGTCTCCAGACATTGCCAAATGTTTTGGGGGTGGGAGAGGCAAAAATCACACTGGGTTGAGGATCATTATCTTAGACTTTATTTTTAACCCTTTTTGTTAATAATTTTACACTCATTTTAAGACTTCTCATATGAAAGTCTCTCATTCAAGTAAATGGTGCAGCTTCCATCTTTTGGCTGGAGCATTCTCGAATTACAACTGCTACGTTTATCCCTATAATTTTATTTTCACCCTTGTCAGTTTGATCTAAGGCCCCATGATCCTAGGTACTCAGTTCCTATGACATTTCCCTATATTCCATTTCTCTACTCCACAATCTATCCTGACCCTAAAACATATCTGTCATCTAATTTTTATCATTTTCTTCAATTTCTGACATCCTATGGAAGAAAATTCAGCATCTTTTTGCTAGCCTTCAGAGAACTCCAGAAATCAGAGAATTTATCTATAATTTCAAAGATGTTATTCTAGCTATGTATTTTTTTTTTAAACAAATTGATTTTCTTTTCTGAGTACCAGTTTTCTTCTCTGTAAGATTATTGCTTCACTTGTAAGATTGTTGGAAGATTAGATATAATGTAAGGAATGAAGCAGTTGCAGTTCTATTGCTATGATTATTATTATAGTACCAGAGTAGGAAACAGAAACCTGCTCCAGTATTCTTTGGCCTGGTGGGCTACAGTCCATGGGGTTGCAAACAGTCAGACATGACTGAGCACATCCACACCACAAGGGTCACTCTGTTATTATAGTTGTCACTATTATTCACATAGATAATTAACTGCACAAAATAGATATTCAGTACATTTAATTTACTGTGACACAGACTGCAATTCTTCATTGTAACCTACTAACAAGCCAGCTGTGTACACAGTCACCCAGCTTAAGACTACCTAGTCTAATCTCCTTTGCATCAAGATGAGACTGCATCACTAGGTTTTGGCCAAATGGATGAGAATAGAAGTGATAGTGTAACTTTTGCATCATGTACTCAACAAAAAAGAACCTGCCTGCATCTTCCTTTTCCTTCTTTCTGCTGACTGAAGTGTATATGTGGTGCTCACAGCAGGAACAGCCATCCTGAACCACTAGATAAAAGCGATGCATTACAGATGGCAGATCACCAAGACAGAAACAGCTTGTGTCCCTTTGAGATCGCAAGGCCACCACAGGAACCTGGGGTGATCTAGCCGACCTCTGACATAAGATATAAGTAAACTGCTATCCTATTTAAGCTGCTGTTGTTTGAGCGTGCCTTCAGTACAGTAGTCACTCTTGTATCTTAACTCGTACCTTTCCTTTATGATACGAGTCTCCCATAACTTAGCCTCAACTTGCCATTTCCTTAAAAAGCCCATGTGGTTTTATTCTGATGGATTTAAACACCAAGAAAAAATATTTCCAGAAATCATCATCCAGGAACAAGATGATTCTCTCCACAATGGCTATGAACAAATAATTTTTCTCCTGAGGTATTTTCATTACAAATGGTTTCTCTGATATCTATCTCCCTTTTCCTTTTACTCTTTTTAGAACAGGGAATTTTTTGGCTCCAAAATTACTGATTGTGATGGAAAAGTTAACATATTTGAATTTATCTATGTCAATATCACATAGAAAACAAAGATGTCAGTTGAGTGTCTAGAAAATAAAGGTAGCATCCAAATGTCAGGACCTACAGGAGGAAAGAGACTTGCAACTGAAATAAAATGATGAAAAAAAAAAGTGTTTTTTAAAATCTAGATGGCTTGATCCAAGGAAAGTGATGATTGCAATGCATGAGTGTAAAATAGAGTTAAATTCACAGCAGAAAGCTATAACCTATCACTATATGTGAGAATTGCTATGGAAGACAATGCTTTTGTATTTGGGCAATGAAATTCCCTCTGGGCCATAGTGATTCATCTAATTTAATAAGCATTCATTGATTATGAATGAGTATCTTTGTGGACAGACTTAAAGCAAAATGCCAAGTTTTAGTCAAAACCATCTCTGCAGATTTTTTCTCTCTTGCTAAATTTTCCTAGAGTCAGCAAAAGAAGGCAAAATTACTTTCTTTGTGCTAAGATTTCAGAGCTGCACTCATTGGTGACCCATTCGCTAATGCCAACTCTAACAACTGATTAAGAAATACTTAGCATGTAATAGAATAACCCACCACATCAGTATACATTTAGCAAGAGGCTAAATCGTGCAATTCTCCTACTACATATTCTCGGTTGTGACACAGTCCAACTTTCTAGCAAGTGATACCTCCAACACGAAAAAGTATTCAATTCAGAGCAAATCAAGACTCCTAGTCTTGTTCAGTTCTGTTCAGTCCAGTCACTCAGTCGTGTCCGACTCTTTGCAACGCCAGTGAACTGCAGCACACCAGGCCTCCTGTCCAACACCAACTCCTGGAGTTTACTCACTCTCATGTCCACTGAGTCAGTGATGCAACCCAACCAACTCATCCTCTGTCATCCCCGTCTCCTCCTGCCTTCAATCTTTCCCAGGATCAGGGTCTTTTAAAAGGATTCAGTTCTTTGCATCAGGTGGCCAAAGTATTGGAGTTTCACCTTCAACATCAGTCCTTCCAATGGATGTTCAGGACTGATTTCCTTTAGGATAGACTGGTTGGATCTCTTTGCAATCCAATGGATTTTCAAAAGACTTCTCCAACACCACAATTCTAAAGCATCAATTCTTTGGTGCTCAGCTTTCTTTATATTCCAACTCTAACATCCATACACGACTACTGGAAAAACCATACCCTTGACTACATGGACATTTGTTGACAAAGTAATGTCTCTGCTCTTTAATATGCTGTCTAGCTTGGTCATAACTTTTCTTCCAAGGAGTAAGAGTCTTTTAAGTTCATGGCTGCAGTCACTATCTACAGATTTTGGAGCCCAAAAAAATAAAGTCTGACACTGTTTCCACTGTTTCCCCATCTGTTTGCCATGAAGTGATGGGACCAGATGCCATGATCTGAGTTTTCTGAATGTTGAGCTTTAAGCCAACTTTTTTACTCTCCTCTTTCATTTTCATCAAGAGGCTCTTTAGTTCTTTGCTTTCTGATATAAGGGTGCTGTCATCTGCATATCTGAAGTTATTGATATTTCTCCTGGCAGTCTTGATTCCAGCTTGTGCTTCTTCCAGCCCAGCGTTTCTCATGATATACTCTGCATAGAAGTTAAATAAGCAGGGTGACAATATACAGCCTTGACGTACTCCTTTTCCTATTTGGAACCAGTCTGTTGTTCCATGTCCAGTTCTAACTGTTGCTTCCTGACCTGCATACAGATTTCTCAAGAGGCAGGTCAGGTGGTCTGGTATTCCCATCTCTTTCAGAATCTTCCACAGTTTGTTGCAGTCCACACAGTCAAAGGCTTTGGCATAGTCAATAAAGCAGAAATAGAGGTTTTTCTGGAACTCTCTTGCTTTTTCCATGATCCAGCGGATGTTGGCAATTTGATCTCTGGTTCCTCTGCCTTTTCAAAATCCAGCTTGAACTTCTGGAAGGTCACGATTCATGTACTGTTGAAGACTGGCTTGGAGAATTTTGAGCATTACTTTACTGGCATGTGAAATGATTGCAATTGTGTGGCAGTTTGAGCATTCTTTGGCATTGCCTTTCTTTGGGATTGGAATGAAAACTGACCTTTTCCAGTCCTGTTGCCACTGCTGTGTTTTCCAAATTTGCTGACATATTGAGGTCAGCACTTTCACAGCATCATCTTTTAGGATTTGAAATATCTCAACTGGAATTCCATTACCTCCATTAGCTTTGTTCGTAGTGATGCTTCCTAAGGCCCATTTTACTTCACATTCCAGGATGTCTAGCTCTAGGTGAGTGATCACACCATCGTGATTATCTGGGTCATGAAGATCTTTTTTATACAGTTCTTCTGTGTATTCTTTTCACATCTTCTTAATATCTTCTGCTTCTGTTAGGTCCATACCATTTCTGTCCTTTATTGAGCTCATCTTTGCATGAAACGTTCCCTTGGTATCTCTAATTTTCTTGAAGAGATCTCTAGTCTTTCCATTCTGTTGTTTTCCTCTATTTCTTTGCACTGATCACTGAGGAAGGCTTTCTTATCTCTTCTTGCTATTCTTTGGAACTCTGCATTCAGATGTTTATATCTTTCCTTTTCTCCTTTGCTTTTTGCTTCTCTTCTTTTCACAGCTATTTGTAAAGCCTCCTCAGACAACCATTTTGCTTCTTTGCATTTCTTTCTCTTGAGGATGGTCTTGATCCCTGTCTCCTATACAATGTCACAAACCTCTGGCACTCTGTCTATCAGATCTAATCCCTTGAATCTATTTCTCACTTCCACTGTATAATCATAAGGGATTTGATTTTGGACATACCTGAATGGTGTAGTGGTTTTCCCTACTTTCTTCAATTTAAGTCTGAAGTTGGCAATAAAGAGTTCATTATCTGAGTCACAGTCAGTTCCTGGTCTTGTTTTTGCTGACTCTATAGAGCTTCTCCATCTTTGGCTGCAAAGAATATAATCAATCTGATTTTGGTGTTGACCATCCGGTAATGTCCATGTGTAGAGTCTTTTATTGTGTTGTTGGAAGAGGGTGTTTGCTATGACCAGTGCGTTCTCTTGGAAAAACTCTATTAGCCTTTGCCCTGCTTCATTCCATACTCCAAGGCCAAATTTGCCTGTTACTTCAGGTGTTTCTTGACTTCCTACTTTTGCATTCCAGTCCCCTATACTGAAAAGGACATCTTTTTGGGGTGTTAGTTCTAGATCTTGTAGGTCTTCATAGAACCATTTAACTTCAGCTTCTTCAGCATTGCTGGTTGGGGCATAGACTTGGATTACCATAATATTGAATGGTTTGCTTGGAAATAAACTGAGCTCATTCTGTCGTTTTTGAGATTGCATCCAAGCACTACCTTTCAGACTCTTTTGTTGACTATGATGGCTTCTCCATTTCTTCTAAGGGGTTCTTGCCCATAGTAGTAGATATAATGGTCATGTGTGTTAAATTCACCCACTCCAGTCCATTTTAGTTCATTGATTCCTAAAATGTCGACATTAACTCCATCTCCTGTATCATCATTTCCAATATTGTATATTCCCAATATTGTAGTACCCTCTTATCATAACCTCCATCCTTTGCAGACGAGGAATCCAAGGCCAACAGAAACTGGGAACCTACGTAAGGTACTGTAAGCTAGCCAAAGTCACAGCCTACAGTAGAACCCAGAATCTCATGTTCCAACACTGCTCTTGCCTCGATTTTCCATTGCTCTACATTCAAAATTAAGAATGAAATCTAATGAGCGAAAATGAGTTGGAAGTCTCCAAATTAGTCACAATTCAGGAAATTGAAAAAGAATCAAACTTACTAATATTGCATAGTTGAAGAAAGTCACACTTTGCAGAGCAAAGAGCTTCAAAAGCTAACTTTCTGACTCAGCTAACTTTCTGAGTTGACTAAGATAAATCCTAAGATAAATGTAAAATGAAAGACTGAATAATATTCTCCAAAGCTCCTTACCTACTTTGATGCTATGATCCCAGCACTGGGAGAAAGACACTAGACATTTAGCTCAGCATTTGCAATTCAAATGTATCCATCTTCTGTGTCTTCTAATCTTCTCATAAGTTGGTAATAAGTTGCTAAAGAAAGTAGTGGTGAAGTAAAAAGCCAACCTAATCAGCTTAATATTGTCTTCTACCTTAAACTCACTATACCAAAAAAGTATAGTTCTAACTGTCTAGCCCGGGCTTCCCTTGTGGCTCAGTGGTAAAGTATCTGCCTGCCAATGCAGGAGATACCCTTTGATCCTTGGGATGGGAAGCTTCCCTGGAGAAGGAAATGTCAACCCATTTCTTTGCCTGGGCAAAGGAGCCTGGTAGGCTACAGTTCCCTGGGTCTCAAGAGACTCGGACATTAGGATAAACAACAACTGTCTAGGTCAGACCCTCCCCCTTAAGAAAAACAACCAAACTGCCCTCTCACTTGGCCTATTTGTTGTTTTACAGAGAACCATAAGCTTCCCTGCTTCTGGATCTTTGCTGAATACCCTTTATTTCTATCAACTTAAGTCCTGATACTTCCTTCACTTCCTAGTTTGAACCCCAGCTACTCCATACCGCATCTGCCTACTCTTCTACAATATACTTTTTTCTGACCATCTGTTTGATCCTTAGCCACCTGGCACTTGGTCTTGATGAATGTCCTCTGTCTCAAACTAGATCAAAGTCCACTCTCTCCAGGAAATGACTTAGACTATTTCTGTACCTCGTGCAATAGCCTACACATAGCAGGTGCCTACTATATATGTGGTGTTGATCATGATAACAGTGGCTCCCAAGGGTGACAAACGGAGGAAATGATAGAAAATAGGTTACTAGGTGGGAGGAGGTGCACCCATGAGGATAGGTGATTGCAAAAACTCACTAGAAACTGGATGAAGGGGGATAAAGAAGAGGATGCCCATCAGGTTATGTAGTACTGGTGCTAGTGGGATCATTCATTATCACTCAATTATACTCTTTCCTTATCTATCATCCTAATCATAATTTAGCAGAATTCACTAAAATCTATACTTATTCTTATACATCCAGATTGTCTTTTGCTTGCTCAAGCACAAGAGGTAAAATAACTTTAACTATCTAGTCTCTCTGCCTCTAAATATCCCCCCAAAATCTCTACACAAATATTTTTAAAGGAACTAAACTACTTTCCCAGGGCAAATTCTTTCCAAGTAACTAAATGCAGCAGCTTTCTATCACTTGAAAGTACTCTGGTCTAGTGGTTCCTAATTCTGACTGGTCAAAGAATCACTGTGGAAGTTCTTAAAAATCATACATGGATCCCACTGCCTGAAATTCAGATGTAGCCCTTCTCAGGGAGCATATATGTACTATTTGACATGTCCCAGGTAATTTTAATATATGGCATGTTTGAAGAAGACCAGCCTATATCACACAGTTTTGGTCTCTCTGGTTTTCAAGACGATAAATATTCTTTTTGATGATTTTTTCCTCCTAATTTTTGCCTTGAAGAAGGAATCCTCATTTAATTACCCAGTTATGAATGTTGGATTAAATCACCTGCTACCACAAAATATTTCCACGAGTTCCTGTGTAGATTTTATTTTTTTCTTAGCTGGCAGATCTCTAAGTTTAAGGAGGTCTTGATCACTACAGACTTGGAAAAATATCACCTGACAATCCCATCCTTCTGCCTTATATATTAGCTATGACTGACACTGAAATGCAAAACTCTGAAGAATATCCTGTTGGGCACTCTGTTGACAGCTGAGTAAAAGTTTTATCTCCAGGCTTTCCTGACTTTAATCTCCCCAAAACATAACTTTCCATTTCAACTGGGGTCCAAAAAGAAACATCAACTAAATAAAGGCTGTAACAGTGAACCACTGGAGTTGTAAGAGCTTTCTCTGATAATTCTGTCATAATCCTAACCACTCAGAAGCTGTAGAGAGTAGTAACCAAGAGTGCTTTCTTGTCAGGAAGATCTGGTTTCAAATCTCATATATTAGTGACGATCTTAAACAAGTGACTTGACATTTCAATCCCTCATGTCTTCATCTAGAGAACAGATCATTTTATTTAACCCATCTCAGAAAGCTGTCATCAGGACTTAATGGGTAGTCTGTGAAAAGTTGCTGGCATATAATCAACACTTGATAAATGTTATTTTTAGTTTCCTCTGGTAGAAATTCATTGATTTTGTTAAGTTCAGCCAGAATTAGAATCCGAGGGTTTTTAATGTTTGTAACATTATGCAATTTTCCCTAAGTCAAGCTAAGTACACTTTTGCATATGAAATGTCACTATTTATGTGACATAATTTTTATATCACTTAAGCTCTCACAGTTTAATTTATGCAGTACCCCCCATATTTATGGAGAAATAAATTCCAGTTTCACAGTTTGCAAGCCTTTCTTCCCCCTCAGTTACTGCAACTCAGAGTTTTAAAGGTAAAACGACAAAAAAATGGCCTTTCGTGTATTGACTACTTTGATCAAAGCCTTCACCCAACTAATTTTGAACAAAATGTAACCAAAGTTTAGAATACTAAAAATTTCAGTGTGATCATAGAACACTAAAGTTGATCTGAAAAGAGAGTGTTCAAAGTTTCAAACATTTCTAAAATCTGGTCTGTGAACAGCAAACAGAGAAAAAGCATGTACTACCATACTTTAGTGTCTTACTCTGTTTTATGTTGAATATCAGTGGACTTTTTATATCAGTTATTCAAAATACCTCCATATGTATATAATACTTATACATTTGGAGACGTACAATTTCTATATCAATTGGTAAAAATATCAGCTTTTGCAGTGTGTGTTTGGTTGTTCCAACTCTTTGTGACCCCATGGACTGTAGACAGCCAGGCTCCTCTGTCTACGGGATTTTCCAGGCAAGAATACTCGAATGGGTTGCCATTCCCTTCTCCAGGGGATCTTCACAACCCAGAGACTGAACCTGTGTCTCTTGTGTCTCTTGCATTGGCAAGCAGGTTCTTTACCACTAACGCCATCTGGGAAGCCCCAAAAGTATCAGCTTGGTTGGAATTATGAATTACATACACATTGAACCATTCCCAATAATTTTTTGTTATAGGCCTATTAATTTAACAAGGCCATTTTGAAGATGATTCAGTCCTCCACCATGTGTAATTTTATTATCATGGCCAAAAAAATAATTCCAATTATATTTGGATTTTTACCTGAATCTACAATAACATTTACAACAGTGTCAAAGGTTTTGCCTTCAACAGAATCAGCTTCCAAATATTGACGTTTATTCTATAAATTGAATGAAATAGTCAAACCATTACTGGAATTAGCTGAATTGCTTTTTCTATTTGAAGCAGCTAATAACATTGAAATAAAATTTGCACCACTTAACATATCCAAAATTCTTCTCTAATGAAATTAACACAGCTCTTTTTGTTTTACTGTTTGCACATGAAAATTAGAGATAAATGAGCTAAATCAACTCAGGCAAACAGCCATTTATTCTAAATAAGAGGGTCTGTTGTATAGTGATGATAGAAGCACTTTCTGCAGCTGTATGTGCTACATCATCTTCTTCATATACAATCTTCTTAACATAACTAGTAGTTACTGAAATAGCTTCTAATGTTCCTTCAGCAGATTTGTGTCTTGGGTTTTCACATGGTTACTGACATCACCACAGCGCCCCTTGTGGATAATAAATGTCAATAAGCATTCTCTACATGTTTCTCATTCATTATCAGTTACTTGAGAAATTGATATTTTCATTACATTACATTTAAAAGTCATCGAGGCCAAATGGGTCTATTGAAATATTTTTAACAGAAACATTAAAAAAAACAAAAAAGCACAAATGATCATATAAACTGAACCTCAGACTTTCAGGGTATCTCACTGGGCACTCCTTTGGCAACTAAACAGAAACTACATTTCCAGGTTTTCACTAATCTAATCTCCTCAAAATTCATTTTCCATTTTTCTAGCTTTGAGAAAGAAATGAAAATCAAGTAAGAGTTGAAACAGCAAACCATCTGAGTTGTAAGAACTCTCTTTGATAATTCTGAAATATTAATAGCTCAGACTACCTGGACAAAATAAATACTTAGATATAGATTTGTATTGGTTGCCCAAAAAGTTCATTTGTTCTGGGGTTTTTGGTACTATCGTATAGAAATACCTGAACGAAGTTTTTGGACAACTCAACACCATGCCATAAATTACTAAAATCACTACAGCAGATTTATTCAGATTTCTGTCTACACTGGACTGCTCAACCTCTATTTCCCATATACAGTTCATATGTTCATAATGTATAATTTACTCTGTTTCCCAATGGCTCTGCATCCACATGGCTTGAAGGGTTTGTTCATTTTGCATGGTTGGGTCATAGCTCCAACTTGCTGGAAAGCCAAGTAACCAGCAAGGACAGCAAGAACTTCTTCTACCACAACTTAAGACCAGAAGCAGTTAACTCTCCTTATCTACTCAGGTTCAGGAGGGCTTGTCTTTATCAGGGAGCCTGCTGTCACTGAAAGGGAGATGTCCTGGAAAGGGCTGGAAAAAAAGCAGCATAGCACCATGTGATCTTTCAGACTTAATCACAATCTAAAGGGAAAACTCTCTTCCCTGCAAATGTATCTCACATGCTACTGAATGAGACTGTGATAGAACTCAAGCTGGTTTATTTTTAATATACCATTGATGATAACGCTTTGTTAAAAAAAATAAATACTGGATAAATGTTAAACCAGACAAAATGCAAAGACATAAGGCATAAATTAGGACTGCCCCGAGGAAACAAGAATATATGGTAACCTTACCCTTTACACACACATTTTGTCATAGCTCTATATAGCAGCACAGGCCTACAAAGGAAAATTGCCAATTTCCTCATGCCAAGCAGAGACACAAATCAGATTCAACCTTTGATTAATTAGTTAAATAGACAAACATCCTTAGAATCAACCTTCCTTCCTTCCCTAATTTTTATCCTGACTCAGAAATAAAGTTAACAGAGTGTCCTAAAATCTTAATTTTAATACTACTTGGATCTATGGTAGTCATTAAGAGAAATGGGATGAAATCAAGTTTTTTGTTCTGCTTATGTGTGCATGTTTCCATAGGGTTAAACAGTTTTCCCAATATAAATTTTTTAAATTCCCTTCAGTAATAGTCTTGGAAACTAACTTAGTTCATTCAATGTACTGTGAGAAGAAAAGTTCCTTGTGAGAAATGTTTGTTTTACAGAAAGAAACTCCATCTCATAACAAGAAGAAATCATAAAAATACACTCATATTTGTTCTTTAGTGCACCCAAATTACTGGAAGACTCTCTTAACTTACTCTGATTCTTTGAAGGGAGAATTATTTTTTAAAATAATCTATAGGAAAACATTGTTTGTCACTAAGAAGAAAATATAGTACTATCCCATTAATACGTCAATGTGATGTTCACATGATATTTTCCAGATGAGTAAGGATAACTATTTATGTGTCTAAATCTCAATCACTTCATGGCATTATAAAATAAATACACCAAACATAATTCAAGTGTCTCTTAATGGCACAAGATGACCATTCTGTTGTATTTAGTCACAAAGTTTATTCCTAAAATAATAACTCAAGCAATTTAGTGTCATATTTTTTTCTGTAAAGTTATTTCTCAGTTGATGCTAACCTTTCTTTACCACTATTATTTCTGAAGTACTAGGATTCCATTTCATGATATCTGGTTAGGCTCTAGGGTTAACACTTTGTTGTTTCAATGAAAAGAACTGCATGGTTTTTATAGCAGGTGACCTGTCCATTCTTTAACTTCTTATGTGTTCCCAGCTTTGTCATTGCTAATTACTGTCCTAAATCTGACCTTCAGCTACATGGAAAGCTATGGTACCAGTAAATTTCACACAATGGTCTCTTTATAACATGTTTATTCCTATGGAGAAATGGAACTAGCGTGTATTCTACATCTTACTGTTAGAGTTTTTGTATTCATTATCTAATCCAAAACTCCATGTGAAAAGTTTGTGGTAACTTTTTAAAGACAGACCATTTGCTGGTAGTGCTGGGGTTCACACTCACGTCAGGCAGACCCCAGGCCAGTTTTTCTTCCTCTAGGTCATGCTACTCCACCCAGCTGATTTCTCAATTCTGTTTTCTATAACCCTTTGAAATCCTATAGGCAAGAAATCAGATAAGAAAGTTCTAGGTCAAGAAAAAAATCTTAAATTTCCATCAGGTTGAAAGATATTATGATGACTAATGTATTTAATACTTTTGAAATCAGATTTATTAAAAGTGAAAAAGCTCTTTCCAGGTTGACCTTTCAAGGAGATTAGGGCCTTCTTGATTTCCTAACTAATTGAAATGCTGGCAGGAATGGTTTGGGTTGTGATTTTGGTTTTGGCTTGGCATATACAGAGAACGGACTATTCTAAGATCCCCAGAGGCCCAGAGAGGGCAACAGTTAGAAGGGCCACTTTGAAATGGCCCCAAGCTGCTGTCCCATTATTAGCCATCCTGGAATGAACAGCCAAAGCTCACTTGGCCAAGTAGCATGAGCAGACGATCTACCTGATGACGGAGGAGCAGCTGACACTTCCAGGGATAGATGGGCATAATTAATGACCATGATGGCAGCAGCCCAGGAGTTGGGTCAAGCCAGGTCCCTGATACCCATGGATACCACCTCGTATTGGGCCACATTTTGAATCATACTTTCCCAAGCACCCTTTGATTTCATGGAACATGACCCCTAAATTAAAAGACTGCATCACCCTAAAATACTTTAGATTCTTAGTTTAGTTTATATGCTAGACAAGACAAATGCAAAAGTAGAGTCAGGGTTTTGAGGCCTGCGAGGGACATTCTTCCTGGAGAACAAGGCTATTTTAATTGTGCACCATTTGTTTCGTTTCTGTAATAAATCTTCAGATGTTATTCTTGCACATTCTATTTGGAGAGGATATATTTCTCTTATACGGTACAATTTTACTTCAGTCAAATAAGGAGTTATAACTGGGAGTTCTGGTTAAATAAATAAAAATATATGCCTTTTAAATGTTATTATATACATCAGTATTTGAATTGCAATAGACTTGAATTCTTCATCTGAGAAGCCAGTCTAAATCTTACACAAATAAAATCTATGGAACTCTAAAACAGAGCATTTAAATACTGTCTCCTATTTGTATGTACTTTGCAGTTTTCAAATACTTTGATAATCATTTCATACTTATTTTATGGAAATATATGGAAAGAAGTATATTTTAGAAATGGAGGGGAAAAGTCAACAACTCTCCAAGAAGTTAGACAGCAAATCACTCTCGGTGACTACTGGGTTGCCATGCCCTCCTCCAGGGGAATCTTCCAACCCAGGGATCAAACCTGGGTCTCCTTCATTGCAGGCAGATTCTTTCCATCTGAGGCATCAGGGAAGCATTGGGAATCAGCGCTCCTCTAAAACGGATATTTTTGCTGTATGCAGCCAAGCAGCTTCACCTAAAATAGGGCAGACTGCCACAAACACTCAGGAGACAGTAAAATTCTTCTGGCATGTTATTACGATAAATCCCTTGGGGGACTTCCCTGGTGGTCCAGTGGCTAAGAATCTGCCCTCCAATACAGGGGATGCAGGCTTGATCCCTGATCTGGGAACTTAGTTCCCCCATGCCACTGGGCAACCAGAGAAAGCCTGTGAACTGCAATGAAGACCTAGTGGGATCAAAAAATAGTAACAATAAAAGATTCCCTGGGAATTGACCAGTCATAAACAACCACATATCAGACATGTAAGGATCAAATTAAAGTGGCTACAAGTCCCATCTCTCATTCTTATTTTTTTCCCCTAATAAACAAGATGTTGTCAACTCATTAGCCCTGATGTAGCCCTGAAGCTTGAGATCTCATGAGTACAAACTGATTTAATGCATCTTTCATCATTTATAGTACAAATACTTTCAAGAGGTAAAGCAGGCATAGAGGCATCAGGATGAATTAAAATTAAGAGAGGTTAGTTAACAAATCACCTAGGAAGACCCAAAGAGGATGGGACTGAGGAAGTATAAGTTTTGAGGTTGTCAGTGATAGAGAATACAGATTGGTCAGATGAACAACCAATAATCCCATGTAATAATAAATGTAGGGTAGCCCTCTAGGTAGGGCTTCCCTTGTGGCTCAGAGGTAAAGAATCTGCATGCTGCTGCAGGAGATGCAAGTTCAATCCCTAGGTCATGAAGACCTCTGGAGGAAGAAACAGCAACCCACTCCAGTATCCTTGCCTGGAGAACCCCCATGGACAGGAGCCTAGTGTACCATTGTCCATATGGTTGCAAAGAGTCAGACATGACTTAGAGACTGAAAAACAACAGTCCCTCTATGTAACCATTCATCACAGAAGGAAACTCCGTAAGAGAACTCTAAAAGAACAGAGAAGGATCAAAGGTAGAGCATTAAAAGACAGTTTCTTTCTCTCTCTCTTTTTTTTTTTTTTTAATTTTGTTTTTCTTGGCCATACCACTTGTGGGATCTTAGTTCCTCAACCAAGATCAAACTGATGCCCCCTGCCTTGGAAGAGAGGAGTCTTACCCTCTGGAACACCAAGGATGACCCCAAAAGATGGTTTAAAACAAACCTCTACTTTGTATCCCTCTAGGGAGGGTTTTGGCCTCCAAGTATACTGAAAGCAGAATTTTCACACATAATTAATTAGAGAAGACCTGTATCACAGTAGGACTGTACCAAGAAAGATCTTTGATACCTCCTAAAACTATTTTCTTTGCTTTGCCAACATGAGTCACTGATCTGATTATGCTGGGGAATAACATGAAATTGCACTATGCTGTTTTAAGTAAGCTGTGAATATTATTTAAACAACAAGCTGTTGGCTAATGCCAAACCAAATGCACCATGGTCAGAGCTGTGACAGCTCCACAACCACAAATGCTGCAAATAAAAAGGTAATATTATACCCAACATGCCTGTGACCAAGTGTGCACTTCTCTACCAAGTATTTTTCCAACCAATTGAAGAGCAAAGTCAACTGGAAGAGATTCATACTTGAAAAGGCACACATATCCCGGGAGTAATGGAATGTGTACCGAGAGACCACTAGCCTTTGGGAAAAGTGCAACCTCCTTAGAAAGACTTCAAAAGACCTCCCCAACTTCTTACCTTCTTCTCTTTCTTGCATCAGGCTTCCTTCCACTTTCTATAGTACAGTCATTTGATTTGTTGCAATTTTTTGAACTAGTAATATTTAAATTATGCCTGGAAGAGGCCACTTCCTTCTTCTAACATCATTCTTTACTTGGCCAAATCCTAGTCATCCTCAGGTCTCAGCTTGGTCATCCTTTGTTCAGGGAAGCTTTTACCAACATCTACAAGGTCCCTTTATCGCTCAGAGAAAAATCCTCGTCTCATTTCCTTATAATGTCAGTTTTGGATTTTCTTGACTAGATGTAAGGCATATGATGGCAAGGACCAAGTCTGTATTATTTTCTACTATCGGTCCCCGTGATCAGTACACTTCTTAACATGTACTCGGCATGACAAAAATTATTCATTGAATTGATTGATTTTAACTGAGAACCTAGTAGGCTGGCAGACATCATTCTAGGAGCATCATCACAATAATACAGTCAATGACCCCTGTCACATAAAGTTTAAATGCCAGTTGGGACAGCAGACAATGAACACAGGAAGACGATAAATGATAAGGAATGTTAAAAGGTTGGGGGTACTATGAGGAAAAGATAAAGCAGAGTAAAGGGGAGTAGGAGTGTCCAAGGGAAAGAGGTTGCAACCTTAAAAAAGATGACCCAGAAGGCCTCTGTGAGAAGGTGGCCTTGTGAACAGATCTGACAAGGTGGTGAGGAAGTAAACCAAACACATCACAGAATGTTCTGGACAAAGTAAATGGCCTGCCTTCTCTAGGATAACTTACGCTACTGCATTTCCTCTTCTACAGGACAGGGACACAATCTGGCCTTTCTTTCTGAGTCCGCTTGACTGCCAAGGGTACAGGAAAGACCCAGTTTAATTAAAATATATCATTTCTCCTCTCCCTAAGCTGAGAATCTTAGAAGCAGAGGAACAGCTTTAGGAATCTTAAAGTCTTCTTTTTTTGCACAGTCCTTTGTTCAGTAATACACTTACTTAAGCACAATATAGGGGCAGCGGCCGAGAGGAGCAACCCCACATCCAAGGAGTGGCGGCTGCATGGGCACAGGAAGGCCGAGAGGAGCTACTCCATGTTCAAGGTCAGGAGGGGCAGCCATGAGGAGATATGCTTCACCCAAGGTAAGGAGCAGCAGCTGCACTTTGCTGGAGCAGCCGTGAAGAGATATCCCATGAACAAGGTAAGAGAAACCCAAGTAAAAAGGTAGGTGTTGCGAGAGGGCATCAGAGGGCAGACACACTGAAACCATAATCACAGAAAACTAGTCAATCTAACAGACCACAGCCTTGTCTAACTCAATGAAATGAAGCCATGCGGTGTGGGGCCACCCAAGACAGGCGGGTCATGGTGGAGAGGACTGACAGAATGTGGTCCACTGGAGAAGGGAATGGCAAACCACTTCAGTATTCTTGCCTTGAGAACCCCATGAACAGTATGAACAGGCAAAACAATAGGATACTGAAAGAGGAACTCCCTAGGTCAGTAGGTGCCCAATATGCTACTGGAGATCAGTGGAAAAATAACTCCAGAAAGAATGAAGGGATGGAGCCAAAGCAAAAACAATACCCAGCTGTGGATGTGACTGGTGATAGAAGCAAGATCCGATGCTGTAAAGAGCAATATTGCATAGGAACCTGGAATGTTAGGTCCAAGAATCAAGGCAAACTGGAAGTGGTCAAACAGGAGATGGCAAGAGTGAACATCGACATTCTAGGAATCAGTGAACTAAAATGGACTGGAATGGGTGAATTTAACTCAGATGACCATTGTATCTAATACTGTGGGCAGGAATCTCTTAGAAGAAATGGAATAGCCATCATGGTCAACAAAAGAGTCCGAAATGCAGTACTTGGATGCAATCTCAAAAACGACAGAATGATCTCTGTTTGTTTCCAAGGCAAACCATTCAATATCACAGGAATCCAAGTCTATGCCCCAACCAGTAACGCTGAAGAAGCTGAAGCTGAACGGTTCTATGAAGACCTATGAGACCTTTTAGAACTAACACCCAAAAAACATGTCCTTTTCAATATATGGGACTGGAATGCAAAAGTAGGAAGTCAAGAAACACCTGGCTGCTGCTGCTGTGTGCTAAGTAGCTTCAGTCGTGTCTGACTCTGTGTGACCCCATAGACGGCAGCCAACGAGGCTCCCCCGTCCCTGAGATTCTCCAGGCAAGAACACTGGAGTGGGTTGCCATTGCCTTCTCCAATGCATGAAAGTGAAAAGTGAAAGTGAAGTCGCTCAGTCGTGTCCAACTCTTCGCGACCCCATGGACTGTAGCCTACCAGGCTCCTCCGACCATGGGATTTTCCAGGCAAGAGTACTGGAGTGGGGTGCCATCGCCTTCTCCGAAAAACACCTGGAGTAACAGACAAATTTGGCCTTGGAGTACGGAATGAAGCAGGGCAAAGGCTAATAGAGTTTTGCCAAATACAGTTTTGCCAAGAGAATGCACTGGTCATAGCAATCACTCTTTCCAAACAACACAAGAGAAGACTATACATGGACATCACCAGATGGTCAACACCGAAATCAGACTGATTATATTCTTTGTGGCCAAAGATGGAGAATCTCTATACAGTCAGCAAAAACAAGACCGGGAACTGACTGTGGCTCAGATCATGAACTCCTTATTGCCAAATTCAGGCTTAAATTGAAGAAAGTAGCGAAAACCACTAGACCATTCAGGTATGACCTAAACAAATCCCTTATGATTATACAGTAGAAGTGAGAAATAGATTTAAAGGACTAGATATGATAGACAGAGTGCCTGATGATCTATGGATGGAGGTTCATGACATTGTACAGGAGACAGGGATCAAGACCATCCCCAAGAAAAAGAAATGCAAAAAAGCAAAATGGCTGTCTGGGGAGGCCTTACAAATAGCTGTGAAAAGAAGAGAAGCAAAAAACAAAGGACAAAAGGAAATATATAAGCATCTGAATGCAGAGTTCCAAAGAATAGCAAGGAGAGATAAGAAAGCCTTCTTCAGCGATCAATGAAAAGAAATAGAGGAAAACAACAGAATGGGAAAGACTAGAGATCTCTTCAAGAAAATTAGAGATACCAAGGGAACATTTCATGCAAAGATGGGCTCGATAAAGGACAGAAATGGTATGGACCTAACAGAAGCAGAAGATATTAAGAAGAGGTGGCAGGAATACACAGAAGAACTGTACAGAACAGAGCTTCAAGATCCAGATAATCACAATGGTGTGATCACTGACCTAGAGCCAGACATCCTGGAATGTGAAGTCAAATGGGCCTTAGAAAGCATCACTACGACCAAAGCTAGTGAAGGTGATGGAATTCAAGTTGAGCTATTTCAAATCCTGAAAGACGATGCTGTGAAAGTGCTGCATTCAATATGCCAGCAAATTTGGAAAACACAGCAGTGGCCACAGGACTGGAAAAGGTCAGTTTTCATTCCAATCTCAAAGAAAGGCAATGCCAAAGAATGTTCAAACTACCGCACAGTTGCACTCATCTCGCATGCTAGTTAAGTCATGCTCAAAATTCTCCAAGCCAGGCTTCAGCAGTATGTGAACCGTGAACTTCCTGATGTTCAAGCTGGTTTTAGAAAAGGCAGAGGAACCAGAGATCAAATTGCCAACATCCGCTGGATCATGGAAAAAGCAAGAGAGTTCCAGAAAAACCTCTATTTCTGCTTTATTGACTATGCCAAAGCCTTTGACTGTGTGGATCACAACAAACTGTGGAAGATTCTGAAAGAGACGGGAATACCAGACCACCAGACCTGCCTCTTGAGGAACCTAGATGCAGGTCAGGAAGCAACAGTTGGAACTGGACATGGAACAACAAACTGGTTCCAAATAGGAAAAGGAGTACATCAGGCTGTATATTGTCAACCTGCTTATTTAACTTCTACGCAGAGTACAGCATGAGAAACGCTGGGATGGAAGAAGCACAAGCTGGTATCAAGATTGCCCGGAGAAATATCAATAACCTCAGATATGCAGATGACACCACCCTTATGGCAGAAAGTGAAGAGGAACTAAAGAGCCTCTTGATGAAAGTGAAAGAGGAGTGTGAAAAAGTTGGCTTAAAGCTGAATATTCAGAAAATAAGATCATGGCATCTGGTCTCATCACTTCATGGGAAATAGATGGGGAAACAGTGGAAAGAGTGTCAGACTTTATTTTTCTGGGCTCCAAAATCACTGCAGATGGTGACTGCAGCCATGAAATTAAAAGACGCTTACTCCTTGGAAGGAAAGTTATGACCAAGCTAGATAGCATATTGAAAAGCAGAGACATTACTTTTCCAACAAAGGTCCATCTAGTCAAGGCTATGGTTTTTCCAGTGGTCGTGTATGGGTGTGAGAGTTGGACTGTGAAGAAAGCTGAGCACCAAAGAACTGATGCTTTTGAACTGTGGTGTTGGAGAAGACTCTTGAGAGTCCCTTGGACTGCAAGGAGATCCAACCAGTCCATTCTAAAGGAGATCAGTCCTGGGTGTTCATTGGAAGGACTGATGCTAAAGCTGATACTCCAGTACTTTGGCCACCTCATGCGAAGAGTTGAATCATTGGTAAAGACCCTGATGCTGGGAGGGATTGGGGGCAGGAGGAAAAGGGGACTACAGAGGATGAGATGGGTGGATGGCATCACCGACTCAATGGATGTGAGTTTGAGTGAACTCCGGGATTCGGTGATGGACAGGGAGGCCTTGGAGTGCTGTGATTCATGGGGTCTCAAAGAGTTGAACACGACTGAGCGACTGAACTGGAACTGGAAGCACAATATTGTCTTTGATAAAATGTTGATGGTTTTAATTGTTAAAATAACTTTAATTACTGTCATTTTCTATAAAAAGCATCCTATAGTCTGGGTGAATAAATAGGTTCCTGGAATCAAATCTGAGACAATGATGACAGAGTGCAGAGTTAGAATACTGGATATGGAGTAGGCAGACACGTTAAGTCTAGAACATTCTGACCTTCTGGCCAAGGAGTTTAAAATTTACTTGTTAGTACATGAGCAGAGACTGATATCTGAAAAGCAGCAAAGAATACAACTTTTGTGTGGTGTTATAAAGATAAGGCTAGAAGTCTTCAGTATGCTTCAAATGGGTAGAAAATAGAGGAAAATAGAAAACAAATCACCTATGTAATCTTAATATTAATAGTTCAAGTATGGTTCAGTTCAGTTCAGTTCAGTTGCTCAGTCGTATCTGACTCTTTGCGACCCCATGAATCGCAGCACGCCAGGCCTCACTGTCCATCACCATCTCCCGGAATTCACTCAAACTCACATCCATCGAGTCGGTGATGCCATCCAGCCATCTCATCCTCTGTCGTTCCCTTTTCTTCCTGCCCCCAATCGCTCGCAGCATCAAAGTCTTTTCCAATGAGTCAACTCTTCACATGAGGTGGCCAAAGTACTGGAGTATGGTTAGGGAGGGACTAAGCCAGGATGAAGGGAATATGTCTGAAAATTAAGGCATGAGTAACAGAGAAAGAATTACCAGGATTGATGATTTGGATGGAGAAGGAGATAAAATTGCCCAAAATTGTATGAAGTTTTGAGGTAAGGTCATACAAGGAATGATGGTTTTCTTTACAGATGTATAAAAGTCAAAGGAAAAATAGGTATGACAGAAAGGAAAGAAAATTATGGGTTTATGTTTATATGTGCTTAAATTAAAATCCTGGGGAGAAACCCAAATGGATGTTTCTAGGAGCCAAATAGAAACATGGAACAGGAATGTGGTAGAAAATTATGGGATTGAGATAAAGATGTACAAGTTACTTGTATAAAGTGAAAGTTGAATCATAGGACTAAATGAAATGACAAAAGAAAGAGAATGGAAAGAAACAGCAGAAGTGGATGGGAGACAGAAGTTTGCAGCTGATATCCACATTTAAATAATAGAAAGAAGAAGTGACATTGAAATCAGAGAGGGAATGATCAGCAGAGAGAGTAGATCAAGATGGCATGGTGCCAAAGCAGCGAGGCGAGGAGAGGTTAAAGAAAGAAAGAAGGGAAATGAAAAGGGTCCAGATTGGGAATCAGAAAGTCAAGAGTAATGTTTAGAAAGAGTCATTTAAATGGAGCCATGTGGCAGATGCTGAAGAACAAGAAGGTCAGAAAATGAATGGACAAGTGGTAAGAAAGTGGAGGTTTATTTTTTCCAGAAGGCTGATAATGAAAGGGGTAAAAAGCCAGAATGTTAACTCAAAGGGTTAGGAATTCAAATAAACCTTTCTGTGGTACGTTCAAGGTGAGAAAAAGAAAAGTATGCTCACAGGAGGAGAAAAAAATAAAGAAATAAGCAAGCAATGGAAGAAGCAAGAGAGACAGAAGGACCAAAGAGAACCAGATAATTTGAGCCAGAACCATTAGCTTCAATTTCTGTCCTCTTTCTCAGAGAGGAAAAGAGAGAAGGAAAACACAAGGAGTGAGAACATAGGCAAAATATGAGTTATAGAAAAGGATTTCAAAATAATCTATATTAAAGTAAAAAGACAAAAACAATAAAGTTGTACTGAACAATGATGTGTTACATGGGGGACAGACATAAGTAAAAGTTACTCTCTCTTCTTAAAGAAACTTAGGCTAGTAGTTATACTTAAGAGGTGCAAAAGAGAGATGCTTATTACAGTACATGGGGCTTCCCTTGTAGCTCAGTCAGTAAAGAATCTGCCTGCAGTGCAGGAGAGCCAGGTTCCATCCCTGGGTTGGGAAGATCCCCTGGAGAAGGAAATGGCAACCCACTCCAGGATCCTTGCCTGGAAAATCTCATGAACAGAGGAGCCTGGTGAGCTGCAGTCCGTGGGGTTGCAAAGAGTTGGGCACAACAGAGCGACTAACACTTATTACAGTACAAAGGGCAAAATTGAAACCAAGGTCAATAGATGAAGAGAGTACTAATTATGGACTAAATATGAAACTTGGTTGTCTCATAGTTCCCAATGGGGACATCACATTGAGAAGCTATTTCCATTTCTGTTTCAGTAGATGTCTAGCATGAGACTCATACTTCTAGCCCTCTTTCCAGGAAATAGACAAAATAGAGGCACCCTCCTTAAATGTCCTTTTTCTCCCCATACATGAATATTTGTATTTTAGGACAACTCTGGACAACTGATAGAGCTTTGGAAAGAAGTAAAAATGATATACCATTATTACATTTACAGCATTCAATAAACTTTAGCAAGTGGTTGTTTTTCATTAAAGTGGAACCATAAGAATATAGAAAAAACCCAGCAAACTTTTTGGCCAACCCAGTACCTTGCTACCTACCAAGCCTTGGCATAGACCATAAGAAGAATATGCTAACTCAACCAGAAAATGTGGTTTGGTCAAAAAGTTTGTTTGGGTTATTCCAAAAGATGTTATGAAAAAACTGAAACAAAAGTTTTGGCAAACCCAATTTCTTCACTAACTTTGAAAAGCGATAGTGATTGTCATTGATGGAAGGGTCAAATGAGGATTGAAGGCATCTGCATGCTACAGGCTAGTAGGGTCAGGACTATTTGTCCTTAATTTTAACAAAATTACTTTAATGACTATAGAAATTATAAAACAATTATCAAGACAATGAACACTATTAATCCATTTTTACTAATAAAAAATTAAGTAGTAAACTATACTAAAGTATTTGATCAATTTAAGATGCAACCAGAACAGAATAGTAATTTGAAGCAGATAGGAAAGAAGAAAGGGAGGGAGGGAAGATCTTTAAATATTTAGAAAGGCAAAGTATTTTAACTGAATATCTCATTATTTTAAAAAGTAAATATTTTCACTTTTCTTTCTGAACATGACAGTTTTAATAAGTTGAGATTTCTTCACAATTCAATTTCACCAAACTACTCACTTGTAGAGTCTGTATATTATGACATATTTGAATTTCCAGATCATTTAGCAAATTTCCTGTTTGCTTTCATTGCAAATTATTAAACTATTCTTTGAAGAGACATAGGAGCAGTTATTTGGAATTTTCACGCGAAGAAACAGAAAAAGCATGCAAGTATCCTAAATTGGAATATTATGCACAGATGGCTGCAATCCACCCAGCAGGAGAAATCTGGGGAGATGATATGCCATAATACTATTCCATTCCCACCCAATGAAAATAAAATTCCAAAGCCAACAGCCACCCTGGCTCCATCAACAGGAATGTAAATTTAAGTGTTAATGAGCCAGATACAGGGCATTTCCTGGAGATTAAGGGTAGTCTGGAGAAAGTGGATGATCTTGGGGTTCTTAACCCCAGATGGTCATTCATCTCTGGAAAATATCCTACCACAAGTTTTTCTTCTCTCATTTTCCACAAAGAAGGACACATTAACAAACAAACTGCCCCTAAAACAATGTCCCAAGTCAGCGGTTCAGAAAATGGGGTCCCAGGCACAGCAAAACCAACTGGAAAGTTACTAGAAATGTAAATCCTTGCACCCCTTCCCAGATCTACTAAAATCAGGTATTCTGGAAGTGGTACCCAGCAATCTGTGGTTTAACAAGCCCTCCAGGTGACTCTAATGCATCCCACAATTTGAAAGCCATTGTCCGAGGTAAATTGCTAACTTATACACACGTCATAAATTATTCTGACACAGAGAAATCCATAAATAAAAGAAGTACCTGCAGGAAGCAGTCACTTTAGAATGACTTCCAAACCAGTCATACTACTGTATGACTAAGCCACATGTGAAAATGTTAAGAACACAGGGTATGACTAAGCCACACGTGAAAATGTTAAGAACACAGGGAGAGGGAGAAGGAAGGAAAAAGGATCAGAAGAGGGGAACACAGGCAGGGAGAGGAGGCTGGGGAGGGAGACCATGAGCTAGGGGATCCATTTCCACCTACCCAAGAAGACAGGCACCAAATCACGCATCGTAGTCCAGAACCAAAACTGTCAAATCATGGGTGCTCAAAAAACATTTTCAGAGTAAATATTTATAGAGGAGACATCTCAGGTTTATGTTCACAATGGAAATAGTTTAGCATAGATATATAAATCATGCTTCTGTGTATATTTGAGTTATAAAGCTTGTTAACTTTTTAAAAATTGCTTTTGCTTGATGGTATCCCTTAGTAATAGGGTAGTTGTTTCTTTGTAATATAAATTTCTTTGAAATTCACAAGCCCTATAGGACACACTGTAAAAATCAGATTTAGCACAATATTCAGCCTTCATCAAACACTCCTCTTCAACTTAAAAAAAAAAAAAACAAAACACTTATGTTTCACGTATGTTACAACCTGGAGGAAGTGGTGAAAGAGGAGAGAATTATTGCAGGATTTATGACCCAAGCCCTCCTTAGTGGGCTAGTAGGGAGGATATCTTGTTGCAGCAAGAGCAAAGTTAGTGGGTGGTACCCACCTCTGTTAAAGGATTAGGACTTAGCAATAGTACTGCGAAGAGGAGGAAAATAGGGAACAAAAGCTCCCGTATCCCTCCTGGACCTAAGTCTGCATCCCTGCCAGACAGCTGCTCAGATAGCTAGGACTTCCCTAAGGATACTCTGAGGCAGAGGTAGTGCTCAAATCCAAATTCGACCTCAGATTCTTTCCTCCTCCTTTCTGGTGGTCTTTCTTGTAGGGCCTACAGGTGCTGAACCAAACCTAGCTCTCCAAGATGGTGATCAGCACAGGATGGGTGGTTTAGATCCAGACTCCTTGAAATAACAATATTAAGAAAATAAAAGGAGAGAAGAAAGAGTATTCTGACACTTAGAGGCCATACAGAATCCTCCACTCTTTAATCCACCCCCTACCATTCCTTTCATCATCATTTTTATGAAGCTGCAGGTCTAAGCCAATGATCATTCATTATGAACATTCTTCAGAAACATCCCTGATGGCCACCTCTGACCTGTTCATTAACTCCCAGGCCAGTTCCTGATTACAGCTTGTCAGAAATGTTTATTATCTTCTTGCTCTGAAGAGACAGGAAAGATTAAGAATGTTCCAGCCTTAACATGAGGCTCCACATCTGTAAGAAGCTTAAAATAGTATATAAATAGAGGAATAATTTCCTGGCAGAGTTCAACTGACAATTAACAAGAAGACCCCCAGATAGATTAAGAGATACCCATCTTCTTTTAAATAGTGTCATCTGAAACGTTATATAACTAAATAACTTTTTATCTATAATAAACGGTTATTAGAGCTTGCTAATAATTGTTTTCTAACGGCTTTGGAAGTTTATGCTTGCTCCACGGAACCATGACAACAATCACTTGTTTTGTAAAGAAGGGATTTAAGTATAGATATTTCAGTTATAACTACAAACTTAAATTCTGAAGCTGTTGCAATTAGTAAAGTTAATGGCATTTTTCAAATGAAAAGGAAAATTTAAAGACAGACAAAAGTTACAAGAGGGGCCACAGGGGAAAAAAGAGTTATATGAGCATCAGTTTGCTCTGTTAAGGCGTTTTCCCTGTTGAAATGATTTCTTGCAAACTTCACTACTACACAGAATTTAAAAATGAGGTGTTAAGATAAAAATTTACTGTGAACAAAGTGACTCTTTCCAGAAGAACTACAGCTGTTTATTGCAGCTTTCAGAAACCTGTGACAATGTTAATCAAACTTACAGGCCAGGATTACAAGTTTGCATCAGAAACTTCAGTGTGTGGAGAAATTACTGGGAAAAGCACAGCAAGTTGGGACCAGCCCCAGAAATCCTAACTCATCACACCTGGATGGGCCTGAGTATTTGTATTTTTAATAAGCTTGCAAGTGATGTGGACTCTACCAGTGGACAGCACCCTCCTGAGTGTACCTATGCCCTGACCACTAGGCATTCAGAGAACAGAAACAGGGTTCAAATTATACTGCCAAGAGCATCTACATCTTTCTTCTTGATATAATCATGGCTTTGAAATCTTAAAAGTGACAGTGCCAATAATGTTCCAAGTCCCTGATGTCTTGCTCACTCTTTAACCAGTAGCAGATCAACAGGGAGAAGGCAATGGCACCCCACTCCAGTGTTCCTGCCTGGAGAATCCCAGGGACGGGGGAGCCTGGTGGGCTGCTGTCTGCGGGGTCGCACAGAGTCAGACACTACTGAAGTGACTTAGCAGTAGCAGTAGCAGATCAACAAGCAAACCAAAGTGATGTCTCAGAAGAAACAGTGGGGTGGATGGACATATTAAAAGGCCCACTCGATGTCAGTCAACACTCCCTCCAAGGAACTCAGAAGAGCATACTGACAACTGGCAGTTGTCTTTAATAAAGTCTGATAGGCTCAGCCTCCCAGAGCCAAAAGTCATATCCCTTTACACCAGGTCCCAGGAAACCTGCACCCCACCTCTTCTCCATTAGAAGAAAGAAGTTGAGCTGTGTGACTATTGAGCTGTATCCACAAAATCTTGGTCTCCTCGTGGTGACATTTTGCACACACAAAAAAAGAAAGAAAAAGAAATAAATAATGTGCATATAAAAACAGTGAGACTTAGTTAATTCTTCAAATTGAAGTTATCACCTAGCAGTTTATTGTAGCCCTGGAATCAAAGAGAACACTTGGGTCCCTGGCATGTTAATACCTGATGAACTGACTGAATTACTTGTATTCAATGGTGCCATTGGAAATTCTTTAGTGAGAACTTGATGATTCACGCTCACTTTTAAAAGGTATTACTTGGAGGCTGTGAGCCTGAAGGGGTCATGGCAGCGGATATTAGGGAACTCTCTGTACCTTTCTCAATTTTTCTGTGAATCTAGCACTGCTGTAGGAAATAAAGTCTATTAATAAAAACTTTCAAAGGCATTAGCTTAAACACAAACGTGACTAATATAAATGACTTCTTTTTCTCCTCAAATCATGACTTTGAAACCACCCTCCTTTGCATGGGCCAAAAAGTTACTTAAATTAGGAGTTTGACATCTTCATCTTACTCACAATGTGTATAATGTTATAAATAGTAATAAAAGGGGGAAACTCAACTATAGGACTTACCCCATTGTTTTACGTTTATTTACTAGTCTCCCTAAAATTTGAGGCCTTGAGGCCAAAGGCTGTTTCAGGAATTTCCTGATGGCAGCAGAAGGCTAGCCTGGACTTTTAGTATTGTTTGAAAGAAAAGGGTCATTTTAAAAATGCGTGCTTGACAAAGGGAGCTCAGTTCTGTGCTCTGTGATGACCTAGATGGGTGGGACGGAGGCGGGGTGGGAGGGCATATATACATATAGCTGACTGACTATGTTGTACAGCAGAAACTATACAACATTGTCAAGCAATTATATTCCCATAAAAAGTTTTTAAAAACCAAATATATATACACACATACATACATATATACATATACATACATACATACATACTGGCAACCCACTCCAGTATTGTTGCCTGGAGAATTCCATGGACAGAGGAGCCTGGTGGGCTGCAGTCCATGGGGTCACAGAGAGTCGGACACAACTGAGTGACTAACACACACACACACACACACACACACGTGCTTGAACACAGTACCACCTGCAATAGAGTAAGGTCCCAGAAGGTAACATTCCTGATTTCCAAGATGTTCACAGTGAGTATAGCCATGAATGTCTTTTGACCACATAACCAACACATACACCAGCAAATGCAGTCTTAATACTCATGTGCCCCAGTTACTCATTTAACAAATGTACACTCTCGTCTGCTTTACTTTAGTCTCTTATGACCTTTGTGAATCTAAGTTCAGACTCTGCAGCCAAATTGCCTGAGTTCAAATCTGAGCCCCACCTGTCATTAGTCCAATGGCAATGGAGAGGTATCTAGCTCAATTTCTTCAATAAAACGGGGGTGAGGGAACTTCCCTGGTGGTCCAATTGTTAAGACTCCATGCTTCTACTGCAGGGAACATGGGTTCAATCCCTGGTCAGGGAACTAAGATCCCACATGCCATGCAGCATGGTCAAAAGATTGAAAATAAATAAGTAAATAAATAAAGGCAAAGGCACACAACTGCCTTTATAAAAGAAAGAAAAGCAGCACGTGTTTGCAGCTGAACAGCTCTCCCAGGTTGCTTCCTGCCAGTAGAATTCTGAGGGTCCAAAGGTGTTTCTTCATTCTGCCCTTTGTTCCCTTCAGTTAAAGTTTCCATGTTTCTGCATGTGTAACTGCTACAAGACCTTAGTAAGTCTTCTGTGAATCTACTTGAGTTCACCCCTTTACACAAAAGTCACACCTACAAATCTCCTCCAAATTAGTCCTTCTCCACCTTGGACTATTATGGAAATAGCTGAGACAATAGCCTGAAACTTCCCAGAGGTCCTGTGGTTTAACTGAGAGGATGTGTAAGGAACACTCTGAACTTCTTCAAAGAGCCTTTTATGTGGCTGAAGAGTATACTGAAGCACTACATTTTATCTTTCTGAGGCCTTAACAAAAGGTTTATAGTCATACTATCAGCTTCATCTTAGATTATGTTTTTCTGACAGTGCCCCATTTTTCACCTTTGCTTAGAAATTCCGTTAATGTTAGCATCATGTGCCATTTGTAGAGATTGAGAATTACCCAAACCATCAAGTCCTGGCTCCTTTTTGTTTATTCCTCAGTTTATCTCTCTCCTCTTAGTTTACTGTCACTAAGAAGTGAGGCAGCACTAAGCATCTAAGTTGGAAGTTGGGAAGTTGGATATAATTTCCTAAGCTGAAACCCAGCCAGTATACGGGATGGAGATGGGGTTATGCAACCTATTAGATTCAAGACAAAATTTGATCATGATTCCCAGTCAGTTATAAAGACATGGATGCCAACCAAAAAAAAAAAAAAAAAAATGCTTACAGCCTATATCATGAGACCTGTATGTTGTTTTGGTTTCATATCCAAAAGAAGAACATGTAGAAACCTCAGAGCTGAAGAATTGATGCTTTTGAACTGTGGAGTTGGAGAAGACTCTAGAGAGTCCCTTGGACTGCAAGGAGATCAAACCAATCAATCCCAAATAAAATCAACACTGAATATTCATTGGAAGAACTGATGCTGAAGCTCCAATACTTTGGCCACCTGATACAAAGAGCCAACTCATTGGAAAAGACCCTGATGCTGGAAAAGATTGAAGGCAAGAGGAGAAATGGGCAGCAGAGAAAGAGATGGTTAGATAGCGTCACCAACTCAATGGACATGAATCCAAGCAAATTCTGGGAGATAGTGAAGGACAGAGGAGCCTGGCATGTCCATGGGGTCATAAAGAGTCAGATACAACTTAGCAACTGAACAACATCAACAAAATATAGCCTATATGTAAGCAGAAAGGATCACAGGAGGGCATGAAGGCCAGAGCTAGGAATTATTGGGGACATTTTTGCCTTCAATACAATCTCACAGAGTGTTTATAAAGATTAACTGAGTTAAAACATGAAGAATGCTTAGTACATCTTATAGCAAGTGCTATACATGTGGGCTTTTATTAATACCGCTACTATTATTATGATCACCTTAAGCAGGACTCATAAAACTTAGTAAATACTTTAGGTTTTGCAGGCCACATACAGTCTCTGATGCACATTCTTCTCTACATGTGTAGGTGTTCTCACAATGCTTTAAAAGTATTAAACCCATTCTCAGCTATACAAATAAAAGTCACAGTCTGTATTTAGCTCACGGGCCATATTTTGCTGATTTCTATGACACATTTTTGAGTGCAATGAAGAGATTGGTATTCATTCTTTATATTATAAAGTACACCATTACCTGAGCGCTGATCTGATAGGTACGATGCCATTTATCAAAGGGACATTACTTTATAGGCCAGCAAAAGGCAGCCTGTTCCTGTAAGGAATGCCACAATCATTCCTTGCCAATACAGCTTTAATGGGGGCAAGTAAAGAAACAGAATAATCTAAGTTGGAAGTTGGGAAGTTGGATATAATTTCCTAAGCTGAAACCCAGCCAGTATACGGGATGGGGATGGGGTTATGCAACCTATTAGACTCAAGACAAAATTTGATCATGATTCCCAGTCAGTTATAAAGACAGACCTGCCAACCAAAAAAACTGCTTACAGCCTACATCATGAGACCTGTATGTGGCTTTGGTGTCATACCCAAGAGAAGAACAAGAGGTGCCACGGATAGGACTCCATGAGTTGTGGGGGAACTGAGCTCTAATGTCCTTGATGGTCAATCCTGTAAGGCTTAAATGTGATTTCTCCCAACTGGCTCCTCTAGTGTGAGAGTATTGTGAAATAAACTATCAGCATTGAAATTGAGCATGTATTAAAAACAGAGTGTAGGAAGGCAGGGTACTCCCTCTGCTGGGTTTAGGAACACAGAGGTATGTTGAACAAAAAGAATACTTGCAGTTTCCACCTATCATTGAAAACAAGTACGAGGAGCTACAATCAGCACCACCTTATACCTTGTAGAGCTTTTAAATTTACAAAGGGCAACATTAACGAGATCAGTTCAGTTCAGTCCAGTTCAGTTGCTCAGTTGTGTCTGACTCTTTGTGACCCCATGAATCACAGCATGCCAGGCCTCCCTGTCCATCACCATCTCCCGGAGTTCACTCAAACTCACATCCATCAAGTCGGTGATGCCATCCAGCCATCTCATCCTCTGGCGTCCCCTTCTCCTCCTGCCCCCAATCCCTCCCAGCATCAGAGTCTTTTCCAATGAGAACTCTTTGCATGAGGTGGCCAAAGTACTAGAGTTTCAGCTTTAGCATCATTCCTTCCAAAGAAAGCCCAGGGTTGATCTTCAGAATGGACTGGTTGGATCTCCTTGCAGTCCAAGGGACTCTCAAGAGTCTTCTCCAACACCACAGTTCAAAAGCATCAATTCTTCAGTGCTCAGCTTTCTTCACAGTCCAACTCTCACATCCATACATGACCACTGGAAAAACCATAGCCTTGACTAGACAGACTTTGTTGGCAAGTATTGGGCCTGAATATCATGTTTAAATTATGTGTGCATGCTCAGGTGCTCAGTTGTGTCCAATTCTTTGCAACACCATGGACTGTAGGCTGCCACACTCCTATGTCCATGGAATTGTCCAGGCAAGAATACAGGAGTGGGTTGCCATTTCCTTCTCCAGGGAAATCTTTCCAAGCCCTGGGATGGAACCCGTGTCTCCTGCATTGGCAGGTAAATTCTTTGCCACTGACCCATCTGGGAAACCCTTGTAAATTATAATTTGCTATAATAGAGATGGAAAATAGCTTTTGTCTTTTGTGCCAAATCTGTTCTATCGATAGTCACTACACAGGTCACTGTGTTGAAAGGGTTTGAGTCCATGCCTGTGTTTAACCAGAAAAAGAGATAAAGTACCATGACTCATTATTAATATCGTCCAGGGACAGGGCATGAGAGCGTAGAGTAAGAGTAAACATGTTAGATATCTGCCATTCAACTAGTGTGCAGATATGCAATGTCATCATCTCCTCCAATGTATTCATATGTAATTCCTAGGAAAAAAGTATCATTTCAATCACAAATTCTACTACAAAGCCAGCTTCCACAGTTTGAGTACACCATTTTAAACTTAACATAGAATACTAATAATTTAAACTCAGAGACCAAGTTCTGCTGGCCACTCACCAATTTGCAGTTAAATTTAACATCATAATCACCAACACAAATCATTACATACTTTATTTTACACAGTACCTTTATGGGATGTGTAGTAACTATCTCAGAGAATCTTTAAAAATACAACTGAGTCTCTGACTTCTAGAATAGTTTTATCCCAGAATTTCTATTCCATTTCTTAACTATTTACAATGCACTTAGAGCTGGGAAAGGGATCAAGGGTGGGAAGGAAGAAATAGAAAAAATACTGTATACATCCTATTCTCTTTAGTCACGTATCTTGCAAGTGTTGTTGGGAGGAAATCATTTACTCATAGGACCCTTTGTTCTGTGATTCTATAAGCCTCATGAATGTAACAGATTTTGTGCCATGCCAGCCCATACTATGTAGATCCTTGTCTTGCAGATGGAAGACATATGGGGAACTAGGACAAGAATTGGTGCTAGTGGTAAAGAACCAGCCTGCCAGTGCAGCAAACCTAAGAGATACGGGTTCAATCCCTGGGTCAGAAAGATTCCCTGGAGGAGGGCATGGCAACCCACTTCAGTACTCTTGCCTGGAGAATGCCATGGACAGAGGAGCCTGGCGGCCTACAGACCACAGGGTTGCAAAGAGTCGGACATGAATGAAGCCACTTAGCATGCATGCATTCGTTGACGTTAATAGTGGGGACTCACCAATGCAAAAGGTCAGCACAATGACAATAACTTTCTTCCCAGTCCACCTAAGGCTCTATTACCCTACCCAGGATCTGGGTACTCTGATATTCACGGGAATATCAGTCCTGAGTTCAATGGTTCCTAATTCCACTTCTATTTCTACTAGGAAGATGATAAAGCAGCCATTACAATAAATAGGCAGATCTTCACCATACCTCCTCTGATTCTCCCTCTTGTGTTTACCTCACACCAGGAAAATCCCTGCCTAATCAAATCCTTGAAGAATTTAGTAGATTATATCAACTACAAGATACTGTTTACCTGGCTACACAGATGGGATTATATCTGTCTAGCTTAAAAAAACTTATCACTCAACTGTACTTTAAGAGGCTGTGAGATTATGATGTGCCACAAAATACCCTCATCACGGGCAGTACTTCCCGATCTTGACCACTCACTACAACAGATAGAGGAACTTTTGGAAAATACCGAGGCCTAAGTCCTCCCTCATTCTGAAATTGTGATCTGATTGGTCAGGAGAGGGATGCAGGAATTTCTGTTTTTGAAGTCTTGGGTGTTTCTACTGAGTATCCTGGGATGAGAAGCATTGATCCTCTCCCTCTCACAGTTTCTCAGACAGCCCTCATTTCTTATCCTGCTCCACTACTTAATTAGTACAGGATGGTAGGATTATTACACTTTCTGAAACAGGTCCATCGACCATAAGAATGCCACTCATCTGGCTAAGTCACAGCGAGGCTCACAATGATAATGCAAGTCCAGACAGTGACACAGTCCTCCAGCCACAAGTAATTTGGGATCAGTTCAGTTTAGTTCAGTTACTCAGTCGTGTCTGACTCTTTGTGACCCCATGAATCGCAGCATGCCAGGCCTCCCTGTCCATCACCAACTCCCAAAGTTCACCCAGACTCACGTCCATCGAGTCAGTGATGGCATCCAGCCATCTCATCCTCTGTCATCCCCTTCTCCTCCTGCCCCCAATCCCTCCCAGCATCAGTCTTTTCCAATGAGTCAACTCTTCGCATGAGGTGGCCAAAGTATTGGAGTTTCAACTTTAGCATCATTCCTTCCAAAGAACACTCAGGGCTGATCTCCCTCAGAATGGACTGGTTGGATCTCCTTGCAGTCCAAGGGACTCTCAAGAGTCTTCTCCAACACCACAGTTCAAAAGCATCAATTCTTCGGCGCTCAGCCTTCTTCACAGTCCAACTCTCACATCCATACATGACCACAGGAAAAACCATAGCCTTGACTAGACAAACCTTGTTGGCAAAGTAATGTCTCTGCTTTTGAACATGCTATCTAGGTTGGTCATAACTTTCCTTCCAAGGAATAAGCGTCTTTTAATTGCATGGCTGCAGTCACCATCTGCAGTGATTTTGGAGCCCCCAAAAATAAAGTCTGACACTGTTTCCATTGTTTCCCCATTTGGGATAACTGGTGCTAAATAAAATAAAATAGGATCAAAATGCCCCCAAGGTTAATCTCCAAGGCTTGGGCAGGAGTAGGAGGAAAACAAGGCTATTAATGGAAACTAAAATTTTAAAACAATTTCCATCAGCATATGAAATGAAATCATCATTATCATGTAAATGCTCCACTTCCCTCTAGGAACTGTTCTAGGATGTTTATCATCTTTTTCTTAGATCCCTCCAGGCAAAGGGAGGGAAGGAGGGAGCTGTGAGGTGGGGGTGGGGGTGGGGACTTACGGAGGGAGGGAAAGAGGGAGGGAGAGAGAGAGAAAGGGTGTATAATCAAGGGTTCCAACCCTGACCACTCAGTTTCTGGGCATGTATGCTAGAGAATGCTGCTTCTTTTCCCCCCATCTCAGCTCCTTAATTCTGTAAAGTAGGAACATTCATAGCTTCCCCATGGGTAAATGGTGAGGATTAAACTAACATTTCAGAGCTTCTCTGGTGGCTTAGTGGTAAGGAATCCATCCGCAGTGCAGGAGACGCAGGTTCCATCCCTGGGTCAGAAGATCCCCTGGAGAAGGAATTGGCCATCCACTCCAGTATTCTTGCCTGGAGAATTCCATGAATGGGGAGCCTGGTGGGTTACACAGTCCATGAGGTCTCAGAGTCAGACGCGACTGAGCGACAGAACAACATACTTTATCCAGTGTAGTAAACATTCAATGAACACTATTTCTGATAATGATTCCATTACCAATACAGGCTGTTCCTAATGTTTATAGTCTAATTTTACCGTGTTTTTTCTTGATGCTCACCATACTTGAGTTTTACTCATTAAAAATATTAATAGAGAAGGGAAGACCCTACAGAACAACCGTTTTACCACAAGCTCCACACACTCCTAGAAATGACTTTAAAACACAGAGAAAAACGGTTGTGATGTATTGGGATGCATCAGCCAACGTCATTCTGGATGATTCAGACCCAAGCTGTCAACAGCCTCCACTGCCTTGGCCTCCCTGCTATTCCTCTGCGAGCAATTCCCACTGATCCAACATGATCCTCCAGCATTAACAAGTTTGCTTTGAAACCCACAGTTAAAACGATTTTGCACGCAGAGATGGTGGTGTGAAGATCTCTGCCTGCAGTTTTCTGGGCCTTTCACACATACCCAGATTGCATTAAAACTGTTGAGTTTCAAACGCATCAGGTACAAGTCCTTAGTGAATTCATTTTCACTAGGCTGTTTCTATATTTTATTGCTAGAATAATTCTAGGTTCTGAGTTCTCTCACCAGAGGATTTAAATAGATCCCCTTCAGGACATTCTGCGAGTGAATGAGAACGAGTGTTATGCTTATATTTCCTAAATAGGACCAAGGCTTCCATTTCCAAATTATGCTTTGATATGACTGTAAATCCATTCCACAAGGTTACGGAAACAATACTAAATTTTCACATGGCATTGCATTTCAAGTTTGAGTATGATTTGCTAGCACCACACCTTGCCAGTAGAGCATGGGGCATCCTTAAAGTGATTGTCAAGTGGTGGCACACAGCCCTGCAGCCACAGGTCCTGGGGTTGGGGAAAGGCAGCAGCATAAATAGGATGTGAAATGGTGTATTTAATGAACCTCTTTATTTTCAGAATACAAACTTCAGTGCAGTTTTACCAAATGAGCTTGACCATGTGCTTGATTGATGGCTATCTGTGGAAGATGGCATGAGAAAATTTTCTAGGGGCGTAAGTTTTGAATGTTTGAGGAACACTCCCTGCTCCCAATTTCTCTATTTTTGCATAGTTACAGATGGATGAAAAGTGACCTTTCAAACTTGGTTTCTCATCCTTAACCATTTTTGTATATGGAGAACTTCATCTGTTCAGTTCTAGCTAGCAGCATCTCAGTAACTCTGTCAAGTGGCAAGACTTAAGAGAAGTCTTCCATTAGATACGAGCACTGTGCCTTTTATAGCTGTACATAAATGCTTTAAATTCACTTAATTAGAACAACAGAAGTAGGGAATTTTGCCATGGAAAGTGTTATAGACTGAATGTTTGTAACCTCCAAAATTCATGTGTTGAAATCTGAACCCCAAAGGCAAAGGTACTAGGAGACAGGCTTCCCCAGTGGTTCAGCAAGTGAAGAATCTGCCTGCCATGCAGGAGATACAGGAGATGCAGGTTCGCTCCCTGGGTAAGGAAGATCCCCTGGAGGAGGGCATGGCAACCCACTTCAGTATTCTTGGCAGGAAAATCCCATGCACAGTGGAGCCTGATGGGCTAAGGTCCCTGGGGTCACAAGGAGTCAGACAGGGCTGAAGTGACTGAGCACACAGGCACACACAAGAGACTGTAGGGAACTCTCTCGGCACTTTTGCCATGTGATAACTCACTGAAGATGGCCATCTATGAACCAGGGCCCTCACCAGACACCAAGTCTTCTGGAACCTTGATCTTGGACTTCATAGCTTCCAAAAATGTGAGACTGTGAAAAATAAACATTTGATGTTTATGCCACCCATCTATGGTATTTTTGCTACAGCAACATACATAGACTAAGATAGGAAATGAAAGAAACACCATTTGGCTTAGCTCCATCACTTTTCAGATGGGAAAGGTAAAGTTAAGTGATATAACCAAAGATGTATTTGCTTGTGACACCAAAAACAGGGACTGAAAAGCCATTCTTTTTACTCAAGAATATTTTCATTTAAGGTTTAACGAGCCTTTGATTTTGTTTGGCTGGTTGGTTGATTTCTGCAGTGCCTATTTACTCTAACAAAGCTCCTTCCTTTCAAAGTCTACAAAACTATGTCACCCTGAAATTTTACTCAAACAACCAAGGTAAGACTGTACACACAGTCACTCTCACGATGTAACCATACAAAACTATCAACCATAAAAAACTATCAACCTTGGTCAGCCTATGCTCTGATAAACACATAATTTTGAAATCTAGATTACCTTCAGACTGTTGGAAAAAGCATCTGATTTGCAGTCAGAAAACCTGGACTGGAATCAAACTTTTATCAGTCATTAGTTGAGAGCCCATGGGAAGGTACTTCTATCTGATGTTCAATTTCCTGAAAGGAACCCATCCCTCTTTACTGGCTTAGTGAAAATTTGAAATGATACAATATATGTGAAAATGCTGTGCAAGCTACATATAAAGTGCCGCACATCAGCATTTACTTTGTTAATGTCACTACTTCTGCTCATTCAATACGTACAATGGCAGGTGAGGGGACAGGATGAATGGATCATGAAATTAAGTCCTTAAAGTACTTAGAATCTAATGGTGAAAGAAACAAGGAAATAAAACATCACAAAGTAATATGTGCTGTAATGAAGTTATAACTGCTTTGTGAAGAAATGGTAGGGGTGGTAAGGAGTTACCTTGGACTAAGAAAACTATCTTGGAATTCAACTCCTAACTGTAAAGGTATCTTTCTATAAATGCCATTTCTGAGTAAAATTTATGTAATGCATGTTAAGGGTCTTGTCATTCTTTCTTCTTTTCTTTCCAGGCACAGAAAATATAAGGTAGAGCAAGAAAAACAAAGCCCCTACTTCATGATATTTGTTCAGTCAACTGTGAAAGATGCTACAGAGGATCAAAATATTCCAGAGGTCTCTCACGGGAAAAGCCCACGCCCCACACTTTCCCTCCCAATAGCTACCAACGGCATCTGTAAAGGCCCTAAAGGTTTGGGTCTTTGGCTACCTGTCTCAGCATCCCCCAGTAAGTCATAGCTGTTCTCTTTCCTCATGCTTTTAAACTCCTCTGCAGGAAAGCAACATCCACATATTAAGACTTGGGCTCCAGGACAAGCCCAACCCAGGGAAATGGACAAATGAAAGTAGATGCCATTGACATGGGCTGGTCTCAGTGGTGCTTCCAGATCTACGGCTGATGCTTCATAAAACAGAGATTTCAGTGATTCGGTTTGCTAATCGCTTGCCTAGAGGCTATGCCCTAAGTGCAGTGCTGGTTCCAAGTTCTCCAGATGTTCTTGATCCTGTTTGGAATGCACATGCCAAAAACCCTGGAAAGCAGCGGGCTCTTCATAAAAGCAGTTCTGACTTGGTGGTCAGATGGGAGCCATCTGTTAGATGGTATCACTCTTCTCACCAGCCACAAGGCAAGGGGCCAAAGCCTGGAGTTCTTGGGGAGACCCTTCCACAGTGGAGTTCTCTCTGACAAGCCAAGGCAAGTTTCTGTGACTATGGTCCCACAGAGAACACCTGCAACATCTGGGCCCTCGCCAGGGCAAACTTGTTTCTTTCTCTAGAAAGGAACCTCCTTACCCTGACAGCTGAAGATCCCAATGGATATTTTGGATTTCTCAATTCTAACACTGGGGACGTTTTCTTAAGAATGGCCCCTTTGTGTTAGAGGGAACACTCTGCCAAAGCTACATACCTAACTCTCTCTTCAACTGCTGCCCCACCCTCATAATTCTAGGCTCCCTTCTCAGGATGACTCATGTGTTGTGTTGTGTCATGGAAAATACACTGGGCTAAAAGTCAAGAGGCTGGCTTTTGTTTCTCACTCATGTGAGCTTGGACAAGTCACAGAATCCCTTTTGGCCTCAGGTTTCCCATCTGTAATATGAAAAGAGGTAGGCTCAGCGATACTACCACTCCTTTGAGCTCTAAAACTGAATTTTAGCTGTCTGTTCCCTATTTGATAGTTTCATTTAGGTCCTCGACTCTGGCAGGCTCAAGATCCATCTAGCAGAAGTGTCAAGAGAGGAAGGAGGCAGATTTCCAGAGGCAGTGACCTCATATGGACCTGCCTTCTCTAATTGTGAGAATCTGAGTTCCAAAAAGAGGGAGGGGGCAGCTGTCTGCCATGAACCATCCTGCTCTCCTGGGCACAAGATTGACCTCCTCCATCCCTTGCCAGGGGTAAATATTCCTACTACCAGCTTTAAGTAATTTTTGCCTGTACCACCTCCTGGCTCAGTAAGAGTTTAATTCGCTGAACATTTTTTCTGTTAAAATCCATAAATAATATTTGACTGAGATGATTATATTATGACAATAACTCAAACAAAATTGAGCTATTATTTTCACAAGTAGTAGCTCTCAAATTACCTTCAATTTAATCTCATAGTTGGGAAAGATCTGTTCTGACTTACATCTGTTTTGTCCTCTTGCAATCAAACATTAGTTCTCGGCTATCTATAAAGTACAGAAAACTTTTCAGCACTTTCCTGTCATTTGGTGAATAATCTTTTCCCCATTATTCTTCTTATACGTGTTTTTACCATTCATAAGATACCTGACACTGTGTCATAAAAATCTTTATAGTTTTCATTCCACACGTGCTTCAAGTCTTTGGGAAACTGACTACCTTAAGAAGTTATAATCTAAACAAATATGGTACACCAAAGTAACTATATATCAAGATATAACGATCACATAAAATTCATGAGCAAAATTAATTGTGCATTATACATATGGCATATAAAGTTGAAAGGATTTGAGCATATTGCAAAGGAGTGTTTGGATTTGGTAATTATATAAAGAATACCCTTAGGTCTAGGATTATGCTGACAAAATGGAATAAATCCAGGCCTGGGAGCCCATTTGGCTAAGCTAGCCCTCCACCCACTCTTCTGGGGTCATGTACATTTCCTGGGTTGAGAAAGCAGAGAAGCAGAACTGTAGATATTCCCGGGTTTTCTCTTCCCCAACATCCCATGGAATTGACACCTATCCTTCAGCAGATGCTGTATTTTGACTTTAGAATTTACTCACTGAGTTCACTGTTAACCTCTGCCAGTTTGGACCCTGAAGGAAACCAGTACAGGTCTATTCAATCTGAGTATTTTATAGAATTAGACTGTTGGTTGTTCAATCCTTTATTTGCATGTGCTCCTTTTCCATAAAATGATTTTCCCCAGTGTTTCATGTTCTGGGAAAAATTTTTCCAGACCTTAAAGCACATCACATCATGTACGTAATTATCTACGTGTGTGTGTGTGTGTGTGTAGTCAGAAAACTTTCTTTCTGCTTATATACTATTATCCCCCTAATTTCCTGGCAATTTTTCTACATAAGGCTCAGGGCTAATCCTTAATGCTTATACTTTAAGTATCTGCCTTAACAATTGTGTTAATTTTCAGAGCTGCCTGAGCCTCATCTGAGAAACTTGGCAAATTGCGGGACAGAATTTGAAAAACAGGCCAGTGTACAGAAACTGATGTTCAAAACAGCCTCCTCAAGTAATTCAACAATATACAGTGTCAACTGTGGAATGAGAAAGAGAATTATTCTTGAGTTTAAATTTCCCACATAATTGCTGCATAGGTTAGAAGTTTCTTTTGAAGATTTTAAAGAGAAGAAATAGTTATGTTTTTTTTCTTCCTTGATTCTATTTTCTAAACTTTCAGTGAAGAAAAATAATGTATTGAAAGAAAATTGACATGTTTGTATTGAGTACCTGTATCTGCAAGGTTGGATTCTAAGAACAAGCAGATCTTGTTAGGTGACCATTTGCTTTATGTTCATAAGGGCCATTAAGTTAGAATATTTTGCTTTGAACTTTAACTTGATCTTCCACACTACTGCTCAACTCCATTTCTGATGCTACAAGCTTCCATGGCTAGTTTTATTCTTAGCCACTTGGAAATTCACTCTGAACTGTTCTCATCAAATAAAATCAACAGACCTAGAATTGGATAATTTTGTTCAAATAAAGCAATAGTCTAAAAACCAGAGTAAAGGAATTTCTTTATCCATTATGATGCTAAGTTCTTTGCTATAAGGAATCTCTTAACTAATTCACTCAAACAGAAAACACTAATAAGTTTTTAACAATTGACTCTTTGTCAGGCATCATGCAAAGTACTGGGAGTACAACAGTCTCCAAGACAGAGATGGGTTAATAAGTGATCACAATGCAGTGTGCTCAGATTTACATTAGAAGGACTCCCCTGGTGGTCCAGTGGTTAAGAGTCCTGTCCACACTCCCAGTGCAGCCTGGGTTCGATCCCTGGACAAGAACTAGATCCCATATGCTGCAACTAAGAGTTCTTAGGCATTCATTAAAAATTCCACATACTACAATTTAAGAATAAGATTCCATATGACACAATTAAAGATCCTGCATGCTGCAACTAAGACCTGATACAGCCAAATAAATATTTTTTAAAAAAAGATTTATGTTAGAGGGACCAGAAAGGACAGAAAAGTCAGCCTCCTGCAGCTAAAGAAGCCTCCTGAATGTGGTAGAAACACTGAGTTTCTACAATGAGTGTAGAAACACTGAGTTGTAAAGAAAGAGAGAAGAGGAAGAGGAAGGAAAGAGGAGAAAGAATATCCTGAGAATCAGTGCAAAGTGGAGGAGGAGGAGGAGGAGGAAGGAAAAGAGGGGAATGAATGAGGGAACTGCACAGGTGACCTAGATGAGGGAATGAATCCGGTGACATGATTAAGGACATGAGTGACTAAATGAATGATGCTTTCATGGCATCAGGACTGAAGATCTCAAGGGGAGAGTAAACGGCAAGAGACATGAAGCTTGTGACAGCCGTTAATGCTGCTTGCCAATATCCAGTCCTGCTCCACACTAGAGGGTTGTCTTCCTGGCTCTCTCATGGTTGGATGAGACCATGCAGCTAGTTGTCACCAGGAGTTGACACTTCTAGGCTACAGTACTAAACTGTTGAGGTGGGACCTGCCAGAGCTCTTTTTCCCTCTGACAAAACATCTGTGATGCCCAGGTAGATAGAGTCCCTGAGTAGATGGCCATGAGCAAATAACCTCTGCAGACCTGAGCTGTTCTTGGTGCCTGAGTAATCTGACAGCTGGGGTTGCTGACACCATGAAATGGTCATAACCAAACTGAAATGTGGCCTGCCCTATTCAAGATGAGAGTGGCAAATAAGAATTGTATCACATGCCTTGCTGAGGAGTTTGAATCTTACACTGAGAATGTTGGAACTCCTTTAAAGGTATATAAGGGATGTTTTGATCAGATCCGCATGTTAACACTGATCACTCTGACTGCAAAGGACAGAATGGATTGGCGGGGACAACACGACAACCTCAAATTCCTGAACAGCAGAGACTTACTTAACCATTTCATCCACTAGTTAAACATCTCTTCTAGACCTACTTTCAAAGTGTTGAGACAACAATAACTTGCCTTAGAAAAGTTGAAAAGCTCTATGAAGACATCTAAAAATATTGTTTAAAATATGTTAAAACCTCATGGCTAACATAACTTCAGTATTGCACAATGAGGTGAAATTACCAACTCAGTTTTATCCCATTTTCTTAAACTTTCTAGTAAAAGCAAAATACCCTTCTTTGAATTTTAAACTAAAGTATGAGGGGTTAATTTCTTTGAAATCTGATCACCTTAGATTCTGTGTAAGATGGTTGGAGGCCAAATTATTATGGAAAGAGCAAGTAAACTGAGCCAGCATACTTCATAATTTTCCTTCATTAGCAATTTTTGCAGGCTTCACTGAATTTAATGAAAGAAGTCCCACGTAAATCAAGCCTATCCTCCCAGAGGAAATTTTTTTTTTTTTAATTCTCTTGGACCGAAGTACCGTTGAGCATGTCAACGTTCAAATATCAGAACATTTAGCTTAATTAAACTCTTCTATGGTTTCCCCTTCACTTCTAAATGTGTTTAAAGCTTTAGTACCATAATTCTCTTCTATACCATGGTTACAAAGGCTAATAGTATCAATCATAGACCCTTAGGCTTATCTAATCCACCTGCCTCATTTTACAAATACAGTGACCAAGGTGGCAAATTACACTACACATATCTTCAGAAATCTGGAAGAGGAAAATGTCTTAGTCTTTCTAGATTTACTCTGAGATTACACTAATATACCATCTGGTTTTGCTTTTTACTACAAATCAAAGGTTTTGGTAGTATGATACCTGGAAAGGTAGAATTCTAAATTAATGACTGAAAACCTGAAACTTCAAAATTATAAATTACTCAACATACATAAACAAATTGTAAAGCCTTTTTTTTCCTTCCTGGTCCAATTCATGGCTGCTTATCAGAGAGAAGCATCAAGAGCAACATTTGCCAAACTGGGTTCCTTGGAACACAATTGTCCCCTCAGGGTTTACTGAGATTCGCACAGGTTAAAGGGGTTCTAGGATCAGGTGAGTCTCAGGAACATGTCTTAAACTATGTTAAATATTTCATCTTTAGTACTTATTCTGATTTCCCCCTCAAAGGAAATGCTTGGCAAGATTAATCTTAAGCTCACAGCTCCAAAAAGTTAGCATTTAGAGCTTTATTAAATATTTGAAAATGAATTTCTGTTCATTTTTTCTATCACTTGAAGAAATTAGCTTTTTTTCATTAAATACAAATATATAAGAACACATGACGATGCCCAGTTACAGCAAATCTAGGCAAATGTTCTAATGATTCAACAATAAACCAAAGCAGGGACTTCCCTGGTGGTCCAGTAGCTAAGACTCTGCACGTGCAACGCAGGGGCCTGGGTCCGATCCATGATCTGGGAACCAGATCCCGCATACTGTAACTAAGGCCTGCTACTGCTAAGTCGCTTCAGTTGTGTCTGACTCTGTGTGACCCCATAGATGGCAGCCACCAGGGTCCCCCGTCCCTGGGATTCTCCAGGCAAGAACACTGGAGTGGGTTGCCATTTCCTTCTCCAATGCATGAAAGTGAAAAGTGAAAGGGAAGTCGCTCAGTCATGTCCAACTTCTAGCGACCCTATGGACTTCAGCCTACCAGGCTCCTCCATCCATGGGATTTTTCCAGGCAAGAGTACTGGACTGGGTTGCCATTGCCTTCTCCTGGCAACTAAGGCCAGGAGCAGCAAATAAATAAATAAATGAATTGTAAAAAAGAAACCAAAGCAAACTAATTAGTCTCCTTTTTTGTTCAAGAGAAATTAAGTTCTGAATCTACCATTCACTTAATGCTTAAGTCCTAAATGAGGCAGCTACAATGACAAATGTACGGCTCAGAAAAGAGTGAACATAATCACAGTCCTTGCTTCTGGCCATTAGAACACATAGAAGGTCAAAGCTGGGGGAAGTTTTAGATCAGCCCAAGTCCCTTGCCTTAAGGAACTGAGGCCAACAGAAGCCACAGGTTGTATCCAAGGTCCTTTTTATATGAGGCAGTAACTTGGTTTGACATTTGTATTTGCCCAGTTTCTTCTTCATCATTTATTGACATACCAAACATCTGAGTTCCAGCTTAACCGAGTTCAGTTAAACACTGAAACACAAAGATGAATAGAAAAAGGTCTTGCCTCAGAGGCTCATGATTCAGTGCTGTGTTAGAACCAGCTGCTACCAGCTCAGATGGGCCAATTGTTAAATTCCCAAGAATCTTGTGACCCAATTATTAAACTCAGCCATGATTAACAATTAAATCATAAAAACTGACAAATTATAAGAAAATGAAAAGTAACAAGTACTCAAAACACATCCCTTTCTAATTATCTTACTATATCTCCATGCTCTCGAGGTTATTTACATCTAGTGTTTGTGTACGATGAAAATCTTAAATACTGGGGCCCTCCGGCTCATCTCTTCCCAAGTCCACACTCAGTGGTATCACATGGGTCACTAGAAATCAGAGGAGTGTTGATACAACAGAAACTGGCAGATGCTACAAATTAGCAACATTTTCTCCTTCGAGATGGTTATTCAACATTTACTGCCTCACCACTCAACTAAAATACATGGAGTGCACTTTACTGTGGTGTGTACTTTACAGTAGGATAGGAATTTACACATACATGATCTCATACACTCTTCCAAAGAAGTCCATGAGACAGATTTTATGACTTATAAAAGATGGCACTATGCAAAACTAACCATAATACAAAAAAGTCCTATGGTCACAAGACAGACACAGTAGGAAGCAATGAATTCTGCATGGCAGTCAAAAGAGTAAAAGAAGAAAGGGTTTAATCTGGATTTAGTAAATTCATCTAAGAATGGGGCTTCCTTGGTATCTCAGCTGGTAAAGAATCCAACTGTAATGCAGGGTACCCAGGTTCAATCCCTGGGTGGGGAAGATCCCCTAGCAAAGAGAATGATCACCCGTTCCAGTCTTCTTGCCTGGAGAATTCTATGGATGGAGGAGCCTGGCAGGCTACAGTCCAGGGAGTTGCAAGTAGTCAGACATGACTGAGCAACTAACACTTTCACTTTCACCTAAGGATGACATGATACACTGACACTTTAAGAAAACTAAACACCATCTGGCTTCTGTTAATAATATATTTCTGTCACTGTGCTTCTTAAACATACTCTCCAAATACCTGCTACTCATTTGTTCAGTGACTATGAAATCTTTTCACTGAAAAGATTTGGTGTTATTTAGAGGCTAAGATCTATGTGATTTATCATTTAAATAACCATCTGCATATCATAAGTTATTTTTTCCTTGAAACTAAGGGAGATAGGCTAGTACACTGAGAAGCATAGAGGAGAAGGGACCAGAATGGCTGAAGCTGGGTTGGGGTTGGTAGTAAGCTGTGTCTCCTTGACCAAGCCACTTATTCTCCCTGCACTTCTTTTTTCCTCATCTATAAAATGAAAGCAAAATCTGCAGCACTGAAGATGAAACATGAGAATGTAAAGAAAGCACTGGCTCATGAAGGGTACTTAATGGACACTGATTCTCATCCTCCAGTTCCTTCTGCAGCAATGGTCAACCTTTTCCACAAGCCTCTCCAGTGAGCTGTACGGGCCTTTGTGGGTGTTCTCCAGGTGTAACTGATCACTCTTCCACATATGCTTGTCTTTGCCTGGATAGCTCTTTCCCTTCAGGCATCAGTTAAGTGTCTCTCCCCTAAGGAGCTGTCCATGATACACTTTAAACTTGGTTAGGTGCTTTTATACTTTGCCTCATTATAGTGTAAACTTCCACCAGAATACAGGTTAAATGCCAATATCATCACTTACTTATTTGCCCACATGTGCCATGAGATCAGAAACTATGCCTATCTTACTTGCCCTTATATTTGAAGGGTGTAGCCCAGGCCTTTAAAAAAATTTTTTTTTTTTTTTTGCTAGGGTGAATGAATGATCTTCTTAGACCTTTTGAGACAGTTGGTTACATTTGGTACCTATTGTCACTTATTTAGCACCCACATGTCTATTTAATTTTCCTCCTTCAGTCAATACTTTTGTGTAAGCCCTGTTATGTCAATGATTCTTCTTCTAATAAATGATACCAGTTTCCACATTTTCCAATAAGTATAGGTACTGGTACTAAGTTCTTATTATACTATGTAACCCATCAGAAGAACCATTCTATAGCTCCTAGAGATGCATGGACATCAATTCCCTAGGTAGAGGGGTTATCAAAGAATCTTAGACTTTTTTCGCTAAATTTGGTTTTATATTGGGTTCTAGTTTTGGGGCTTGAGATTCCTGAATAGAATAGAAACCTTTTGTGTGGCAAATGTACATTTTAATCTCTGTACATCTTTCCACTCCCCTTGGTGTGTGGCAGTTCCCATGCTCTGCCCTCCTCATCATTTTGTGCCTGTACCTGCTCTGTTTTAGAGGGTTGACACCCATGTGTGAGGCTGGTCACAGGCCATCTGTGTGAGTCCCTTTACCATTAGAGAAGCTTCCAGGTTGCACCCCATGGAAGCAACCAAAGTCCTGAAACACAGCCTCTTTCTTTCCCTCTTCCCTTCAAACCTCTCCTTCTTGCCCTTCCCTTTACATTCCGTCTTTAACATTTCTGATCCTTGCGGTTTTTTCCCTCTCCCTTCAAGTCCTTCCCATATTGTAAAATCATTTCATTTGTATATAAAACCCTTTAATTCCTAGTTGAAATAAAACATTTCCTCCTCAGTTGAACTAAAAGTATCCTTCTTTCAAACATCAGTGAATTCAAGGTTCCCTTATGAACCCTTTCTTTGGTGTGTTAGTGATTACATTAACACTCATTAAAAGAAATATTTTCTTTTTTAGGTGTCCAAATATTGACATTCTGCAGCTTAATTGTTTTAAAAATACTATTGGAATTCTTCCTTCAATCTTTAATGTTTGACTCTTTAAGGCCATGAAGTGGGAATGCATTTTGAATGTAAATCCTAAGTGTCTCTAAATTAAATAAAGCCTGACCCAAAAGAACCTCATTTCTAAATACAGAGAACCTGCTTTGTATATGTGTTTTCTTTCACATGGTAAGGCTGGACTGCACAGAAGGCCCATTCTGCCTCCTAATCCTGTTGTGAAGAACAAGGGTAGTTGAACTATTCAGGAGTTTGATACTTGTGTACATCTGTCTGCCACACCACGATACATCAAAGAAAGGTCATGATGGTATATAACATGTGGAACTAAGATTCCCCTCAGATTCACCACAAGAGCAGAAACAGAGTCAAGTTTTTATCATCAAGTATTCATACAACCATCCAAATGGTAAGTCTTCGGGTGTTTCCAAAGTGCTGAATCTAATGACAAGACAACAACTGGCCAACGAGAAAGCCATGCAGATATGCAGGTAGAATGCCCACAGATGTGTAGCTTCTTTGGAACTGGCCAGTACAGATTTCCTTCACTACATTCACAGAAATGAATGAAACACTTATACACATGATGGTATATCCTCTCTTTCTTAAATGTTTGCAGCCTCCGTCGTGAACTTGCACACTTGGCTTTAGCAGGTGGCACTTGTGGTACAGAACTTGCCTTCCAATGCAGGAGACGTAAGAGATGTGGGTTTGATCCTTAGGTCGGGAAGATGCCCGGGAGAAGGGCATGGCAACCCACTCCAGTATTCTTCCATGGAGAATCCCACAGACAGAGGAGCTTGGCAGGGATTGCAAAGAGACTGACACGGCCAAACCGACTTAGCCTGCATCAAGCCCTTACAGAAAAGCCTTTGGTGAATCAAACTTCTATTTACTTCACATACATACAGATATTCAGGAGCTGGAGCTGGAGCTGGGGCAGTAGGTCACACAGGCAAGACAAAAAGCTGGCTGGCTGGACCCAAGGATGAGCCTGGAGGCTAATGGTCAAGATGAACTCACAGAGTATGTGATGTTAAGCAATTCAGAGTAGGATGAATAAGTCCTAAAGGTCAAAGGGAAGCAATGGGTCAGATGTCACAGTGCAATGCTAAGTGGATCAAAAGTGGAGACACATGTAATCAAGGTCTCAGTTTAACTCTGTTGTTTGCTGGTTATCTGGCCCTGTATAAATCATTTAAATCTTCTGAACTTTGAGGCCCTCATAAAATAGAGATAACTATATATACTGGAGAGTGCTGTTTTGGATTGTGAATAAAAATTAAAGTACTAATAAGATTTAACACTTATGTAATTCTCTCTGAGGGTTTTAAAGGAGTTAATATAATCTCCACAGTAACCCCATAAGGTAGATACTTTTTTCAGCCCCAAGGTCACACAGCTGATAAAGTGTGTAGGCAGAGGTGTGACGCTCGGCTCCAGAATCTACAGGGTCTAGTCCTAAACATGAGACGATGCATATTTAAAGTAACTCACCCATACTATGTTCATCATGAAAATGACAGTTGCCCAGTCGTGTCTACTCTTTGTAACTCAATGGACTGTAGCCTGCCAGGCTCCTCTGTCCATGAGATTTCCCAGGCAAGAACACTTTAGTGGGCTGCCATTTCCTTCTCCAGGGGATCTTCCTGACCCAGGGATTGAACCGCATCTTCTGCATTGCAGGCGGTCTCCTGCATTGCAAGCAGATTCTTCACCACTGAGCCACCAGGGAAGTCCTTAAATTTTTTATGGAGTTGGCCAAAACATTCATTTGGGTTTTTTTCTAAAATTTTATGGAAGAACTCGAACAAATTTTTTGGCTAACCCCAATAGAAAAGTGATATAGAGGCTGAGGGTGGTTAAAGCTGATTCATCCCAGAAGAGATTTTTCTTTGTCACCTGGATTCCCCTGAACTGCTCTGGCCTATGTTATCTTCAAAACCAGACCCTTAAACTTTTCCACCCTTATTATATCTGTCCCATACATTCCTTCTCGGTTCAAAGAAACCAAAATCTGTTTCCATTGCTTACAAACAACTAACACTACAGGGTAAATAGCTGTTCAACAAATGCTGCCTGAATGAATAATGATGAATAAATAAGTGAATCAAAGGATGTTCTTCCCAAGTTAAAAAAGACATACAAATTCCTAGAAGTCTGAAGCTATAAAGAAAGATGATGAACAAAGGAAGACCCCTGGGGCAGCAAGAAAGAAGATCGAAGTTGTGGATGACAAAGGGACTTGGCTCAGAGTAAAGGCGCCCTTCCCCTCCCTCTGGTTCTGGTCCTAGGAGAGAGAGGTTAAGCTAAAGAAAAAGAGCAGATGAGGATGGTCAGTCTGGAAGACCTTGATTTTTATTTGAGAAAATTATGTGAGGTAAGATCTGGATGTAGGGGTTTTTAGGAGACAGGAAAAATATCTGAAATGGTTGTCTGGGGAGGACACTGAGAAATCAAAGACGATGAGGGAGACGAAGACACGTATCAATATATTCCAATATTAAAACACCAGTGGTAAATCTTTCCTATTGCAAATATAACAAAGATCTACAACGGCTAACAAAAGTCTTAGTAATAATAAAACTAGTAAAAGTATTCTTTGAGGAAAGTAAAACTTCTCTACGTGTATTTTTTAGAGAGGTATCACTATTTGCAACTAACATATTAGAGCCTACAGAAAGAAACTTTCTCTGTCACCTCTGCTACACAGGCTTTACTAGTTCTAGTTTCTGGTCCCAGCATAGTGAAAAGATTAGCCATAATTTGTAGACAGTTGCAGAAAAACTATGAAAGGACTGCTTCTCCTAGCTTAATCTATGTATACAGTGTTGTATTATCTTTGTGTTCACTATTACAATCTCATATTCAAATATAATTCTCTTATGATTTCTTTTCTTTTTAGGTGTATTCAGTCAATGTTGCTTTTTTTCCCCCCTTACACAGAATAAAGATGCTATGCAAGGATCAAAAAAGAGGCAGAATGTTTTCCCCAAAGAGAGGGTTTTTCAGATGTGCTCTGTAATCTGTCATCCAGAGGAAAGAGTGTATCATCAACGCTTTAAAAAAATAAATGAATTACATTGACTTGATGCACAGCAGGCTCACAGATTTCACAGGCCCTTTGTATTGAACATATGCTTGCTCTCTGTTGTCTCCTCACAGATTATTCTAGGCATTCAGGAAATAAAACAGACAGGAAAGCAGCAGACGTCACAGAAAATAGCTTGATAGGTCACCTCACTTGTAAGACACAAAGTCAGAAACCCACTTCCCAGACAGGAAATTACTTATAAAGAACCCACCAACTCATGCCACAGTCTGACTTCCTAAGACTTTCCCCTTCATTACCACTTCCTTTTCCAAAGCATTTCCTTCCCCAGACGACCCAGTAATATCAGATGATTATTAAAACAAAAAATGTATAGCTAAACATACCTTGATCTTACTGAAATCACACATAAATCTTCACAGCAAGTAGAAGATACTTCCTTTTCTTCTCTCCAGAAAAGCTTCTTACATAGTATAGCTTGATCTGTGAGTCTGTTACCACTCATACACTTTCCCTGGTATCAAGGACCAGAAGCCTGGGGTTATTTTGCTGGCAGGCCACTCATGTTTCTTCAGCTTGACACAAGTCTTAGGTATGTATGGACATAGGTTTGTAAGCACACATGCATTTATTAAATGTGTATTCTAATATAGAAGGCAATGGCACCCCACTCTAGTACTCTTGCCTGGAAAATCCCATGGACAGAGGAACCTGGTGGGCTGCAGTCCATGGGGTCACGAAGAGTCAGACATAACTGAGCAACTTCACTTTCACTTTTCACTTTCATACATTGGAGAAGGAAATGGCAACCCACTCCAGTGTTCTTGCCTGAAGAATCCCAGGGATGGGGGAGCCTGGTGGGCTGCCGTCTGTGGGGTCGCACAGAGTTGGACACGACTGAAGCGACTTAGCAGCATTCTAATATAAGTCTGCTTCCAATTACTGGGCTAAATTGACTTTTTAAATTTTTTACCTTGATGAGAATAGAAAGACTAGAACTATGTGAGATGCCTGAGTGGTTCAATTTTTGTTAATGGAGGATGGTGCAATTTCTATTAATTGTGAATAACACTTTTATTTTTGTGAATGGAAAATACAGTGGTGCCAGTCATTCCAGACAACATTAAGACACAGTCATCAGTATAGCATTTTCAGTAAGGGACAATATTTGGAGGCAACAGCTAATTTGGAGCTCAAGAGATATAGGAGGAAGACAAGAGATATAGGAGGAAAGATAGATCTTTTCTATGGGGCTCCATCTTTATGAAAAGTTAATTTCCTTAATACTATCTGCCAATTGTTGAATGCTAGCATATGACATTTATTACACAGATGATCTTGAAAAGACCCTTGGAAGGCAGGTATTAGTACTTTTTAAAATTTTTCCTCAAACAACCTCTATTTAGTCAGGACCAGAATCTCAGTGAGAGGCAATAAAAGTCAAAGTACAGGATAGTTGAGGGAAGCAAAGTAAAAAGCCCAAATCAAATATAATTATCAATCAACACTGACTGTCTTCACCATCTCTACATTAATTCCAGATAGACACATACACGTTGGCATGTTCATTACACAAGGGCACTGACATTTTCAGCTGACAAAATCCATCAAGCAGTTCAAAATGGCACTCTTTGGAGAAGAGAAGATAAATAATCAGAGAAAGGCACAGAACAGAAAATGCAGCAAATGCTTACAAATGGTATTAATACTTACACTTTGCCTGTGCAGAACAGTCATATGTTAAGGCAAGAGCAAGCACTTATTTATAAAGTTCAGTGACAGGGTTTCCCAGGTGGCTCAGTGGTAAAGAAACCGCCTGTCTGCAGGAGACATGGGCTTGATCCCTGATCTGGGAAGAACCCATGTGCCCGGAGGAACGAAGTCCATGAGCCACAGCTACTGAGCAGTCTACTGCTCTAGAGCCGGGGAGTCGCGACTATTGAGCCCACATGCTGCAACTCCTAAAGCAACTACAACACACGCCTCGAGCCTGTGCTCCGCAACAAGGGAAGCCAGTGCAAGAAGAAGCCCACATCCCAACTGGAAAGTAGCCCTCATTCACTGCAACTAGTGCAAAGCCTGCCCACAGCACAGCCGAAATAAATAAATAAAATTATTAAAAATAAAATAATGTTCAGTGACACACAGGCATCCCTGTGCTGAGGATGCTGCTGAGAAGTATTTTTCTTTTCAAATAGATACTTGTCTTTAATAAAAGTAGAGCCATTTATACAGAATTAATAAGTAATAAAAGTAGAGCCATTTATACAGAATTAATAAGTAATAATGGAGAAGGCAATGGCACCCCACTCCAGTACTCTTGCCTGGAAAATCCCATGGACGGAGGAGCCTGGTAGGCTGCAGTCCATGGGGTCACTGACGGTTGGACACAACTGAGCGACTTCACTTTCACTTTTCACTTTCATGCACTGGAGAAGGAAATGGCAACCCACTCCAGCGTTCTTGCCTGGAGAATCCCAGGGATGGGAAGCCTGGTGGGCTGCCGTCTCTGGGGTTGCACAGAGTCGGACACGACTGAAGTGACGTAGTAGTAGTAGTAATAAGTAATAAACATTACCAAACATATGCATAAATAAGATTCCCAGTGAATTTCCTAGCTAGAGTTTTGAGGAGGGACAAATGTTCTCAAATCTAATATGATACATATGTATCCCCTCACCCATCTATGACACAATAATTCATTCTCACCAACCATCAGTCCATTCTTTATTCAACAAAATAACTGGGCTCTATATACTTGTAACCAACAACCTAGTTTGTTATAGTTAATATCAAATGCAAGAAAGTCCCTTTAACTCCAAACCTCACATTATAATTAGGGAACCTATTTTTAGACCCACTGTCTTGATTTAATTGTTTTCTTTTAGATTCAGGGCAAGTTTCAGCTAGCCTCTAAACTGATTGGGACACATCCAACTCTGTACAGTACTTTGCAACATGCATACTGAAGGCTAATGGCACCAGTGGAATGCAGAACGGCCCTGAGATGTTCACTCTCAGAGGGTCAAGTTTTAGGCAAAACGCCTGCTCAGATGACAGCCTGTGTAGGTTCTTTATCTGAAACAGCAAGGGAGTTAAATCAGAAAGCAGCCTAGGCTATTCAGTGGAATTATGTGTAGATTTTTTATAAATAATAATAAAAAAATTCATCATCTTCCTTTGACTTATCTTACCAAAAAGACATGCAAAAATAAATGCCTTGTTATCCCAGTGAGCTTACACTAGTTATTTTATTCACCATAAAAATGCAATGGGGCTGGTGGTGGTGAGAAGGGAGTATAGGGAATGAGATACGGAGCACAAAGATCTAGAATTTGGATAAAGCAGAGGAGATGGGGTGGGGAAGGAATAGAAAACACCAGGTGAAAAGCTGTTGGCAGCTAAGGGGAGGCTGAAAGCACTTGGGGATTCTATATGGAAAACAATACCCAGTACATTAAGACTATTAAGTAGCACTGTGATGACCTTTCAGAACTGTGGGGCAAAGTGTTGAAGAGTTCACCAAGAATTAAGTCTGCCTTGCCCAATGATCCCTGTGTTTAATCTTCACCTCCCTGCTCCTTCTGAACAAGTAACAAAAGAGGCAGTTACTTTCATTGACAGTAACACTTTGGCACAATCAGCATCATCTTCACATTATACTAAAAGGGTCTCTGCTATCCCCAAACCCATCTTGTCAACATCTTGGCTTCCAAGCTAGGAAAAGTAAAAGGAATCAAGTGAAGAAGAAGTCAGGCTCTATATTCACCCTCCTAGCAAATGCAGTGTCCAGTCCGGTCCTAAAGATGAAGTGAGAGGAGGGTGGGGAGGGTCTGGGCACAATGGGAAGCTTGCAAAACAAAGTCTGTTTAAAAAAAAATAAATGAATGAAAAACACAAGTTGGACACTGGTAATTTATAATGTGATCATTTAATAGAGATGAAGTTTACCCATGAGAAAGGGCGTGGTCAAAGTATTGGCAGTATAAAAAGACTGATGTTTACTCAGTGGTAACACTCTGCATTTATAGAGCACTTACTTTGGGCTGGACACTATTCTGAGGCACTTACATTACTTTCAGCCTCATTCTGGCCCAGTGGCTTAGGTACACATTCTGTGTCATTTCAGAGATGACAACATTGAAACGTAGACGGGTTAAGTCAGTGTCCAAGCCCACCAGATGTAGAACTAGGATTTAAACCTGGATCATCTGATTCCACAACCAGTGCTTTTATCTGCTATACCACAGACAACACAGTATGTTTACGTTTTTAGCACTCTAATTTCTATTATACAAATACCACTAACAATAAATGTATCTCTCCTATTAAGTAAAGCAATCTTGGCAAGGTTCTTTCCTGAATGCCTTCTGTGAAGGAAATAATTTGATAAGGAATTAGCAGAATAAAAAGTCAGAATTAAATTAATCTCACATTAATAAAATTAAGTTACTTCAAATTTTACTTATGAGTCTTCAAAACTGTAGACCAAACTCTTCCCAACTAATCTAAAGTAAAAGGGCTTTGTGACACTGCTATAGTCTACCAGTTAAGCACTTAACTCTCTTTTCTCCAAAAAGGCAAGTTCCTCTTTGTTGAGTCTTTTGGTTCCTTAATACCTCTTCTCTTCAACCTACCCGTTTCATATTTTACTAGCTGCCCTTCTTTTGCCAGCGGAGATAAGCAGCACTTTGGGTTTTTTCATAGCATCTAGCTGGTTACAGTCTGTAGGGTCACTAGCTGGCTGCAGTCTATGAGGTCGCAAAAAGTTAGATACCCTGAAGCATCTTAGCACACACATACCTCAGATCAAGGGTGGCGCAATGGTAAAGAATTTTCGCCTGCTAATGCAGGAGATGCAAGAGACATGGGTTCAACCCCTAGGTCAGGAAGATCCCCTGGAGTAGGAAATGGCAAACCCTCCAGCATTCTTGCCTGGAAAATTCCATGAACAGAGGAACCTGGTGGGCTACAGCCCATGGAGTCGCAAAGAGTCAGGCGTGCACACACATCAGGCCAAAGCAGATATTCAAAGAACATCTTCCTATTTCCCACCAGAAATACAATTCCCCATGCCTTGACTAGACTTAACAGGCAATGAAGAAACCATAGTATTTCTCACCTCTTTCCTTACGCTTCAGAAAAAAAAAAAAAAAAAGGAAAGAAATCGGAAAGATGGATCCTGTAGCTTAAGCAAGAAAGGGTAGATGTAAGTACCAGTGCAAAATGTAGCTAAAAGAATAGACACTGCTGGCCTTTAACTTCTGTCTCCCTTTCTCTATTAAGAGAAAGAAACTGGAGGGAGAAAAGCTTGAGATTCCTTAGGTAGTACTCCGGAACCCATTCTGACTGTGAGAAAGAATCTCCCGGAGAGAAAAAGAAATAAACATAAACAGATGACATTCCTCTTTAAAAATGGTTAATCTCCGTCTCCAAGTGTGCTTTCAGCTAAAGGGAATTTTGGTCCTGTGACGGGCGAGGTTGCATCTATTTCCTTTTTAATTGTGTAATCGCTCAAGGATTTTGCACGCATACAGAAAATACTGATGTATCCACTTTAATAAATCACTATAAAGTGTTTAAATAAACATTTCTGTCTACCTAGGGGAGTTCATGCTCAGACATCAGAGGAACATGAAAAATCAGATTGTAGATGAACTGTCTGTTTTAAACCTTGACCCTAAATTTATCACCATCTGATAGCATTCTGATCTAATCTCCCCGCTCTGTTAATTTTATCTTAAATATAGGGTAGTTCAGTTCAGTTCAGTCGCTCAGTTATGTCCGATTCTTTGCGACCCCATGAATCGCAGCACGCCAGGCCTCCCTGTCCATCACCAACTCCCGGAGTAGTAGAGTAGTTAACTCTCAAACAAAATGTACATGTGCTGGGAATTAGTATTTGTGAAGTATGCTGCATTCACAGAAAAAAAGGTAGAACAAAGTAGAACTGGATACACCAAAAACCCAGCAAATACATTTTTAAATTGCACTGAGCCATCTGATTATTAACAGGTCTACATGAGTATGACATAGCAGATAATTCCCAATTGCTCTTTCATCAGTGTCATCTTAAATAATAACTTCAGTAGCTTCAGTAGCTCTGTCAACATTTTCTGTGATCTATGATGTTGCCTGCACAGTAGTAAAAAGCAAACAAACCTACTTGAGACAGATGCTCCAAAAATATCCTCAACCAGCAGCACTAAACCGTTGCACATGGACCCACCTACCCAGCTGTTTATAGCCAGTGTCCTTGTAACCAGTCAGAGCAGTTGTTCAGATGGTCAGTGCCTTTGCTGAACCAGTGACTACATATTTTGAGTATCACTTCTGCCAGTCATATAGAATGACCAAAAAAAAAAAAAAAAACAACCAAAAAACAAACATTTCTGCCAAAGCAGAGCAATAATCTGTAATGAAAGCAAACATGGCAAAGTATCATTGTAGGTCTAACGGTGGAAGCCAAAGCACAAACAATTCATCGAAACACACGTTGGTGTCTGAAGATCTCTCTGATCGCTCAAAAAAATAGACAAAGGTAAGGACGAAAAGGAAGTATACTCCTACTATTACAAACGTCTAGATTTCAAGGAATTCATTATTCTGCAACAGAAGCACATCCAAATCTCACAAGATGTTGGTGTCCAGTCATAGCCATGCAGTTTAGGACAGCAAGAAATTTTAAAATGCTAAAGACAACCAACAAAAATTTGCAGAATGTGATAGTTGATTTCATTAAGAGAAGTAGTAATGATCCAAACAGTATGCTGAGATAGAAAAACTTTACGGGTCAGTCAGTCCCTAACTTACCACCATTAATAAGCATAACTGTGCGATTCCTGTGAGCAAAGTGACCAAGAGAAAGGTTAATCACTTTTCATTAGATTGGAACAGGTTGCCCCAAAATGGAAATGGATGACCAACAGACATGAATGTACACACATTTCCAAGCGCCAAAGAACTTCTACTCAAACAGAATTCTGTGAGCTATAATGGGCTCCTCTTATATTTTTTTATGCCTGCATGCTAAGTCGTTTCAGTTGTGTCCAACTCTTTGTGACCCCATGGACTGTAGCCTGCCAGGCTCCTCTGTCCATGGGGATTCTCCAAGCAAGAATACTGGAGTGGGTTGTCATGCCCTCCTCCAGGGGATCTTCCCAACCCAGGGATGGAACTCCCGTCTCTTAAGTCTCCTGGATTGTCACCACTAGTGCCACCTGGGAAGCTCTATGGATAATCTGAAAAGCATGAACTTCAGTCATTATTCCCACCAGTATATCTGGGGTACCCATCTATTCTTAGAAAACACATCTATTCTTAGAAAACCCACGTAAAAATCTTTAAAATAAAAGAGAGAAAAATTCATGACCAAAGATGTAACTTAACATATTGAATAGAAATGAATGTCACACTTTCCCCTGACTTCATAAAAGGCCAGATGTGTGCCACACCCTCCTGTATGATTTCATCATTCTTACAACTCCACCCGACGAGATAACCTACCAGCATTTTTATGATCTTTCTTCCTTTCCATGAAGAGCTGCTATGTAAATCCCTAGAGAAATAAACCCATGCTCTTAAGTCTGTACTACCTGCCTCCACCACCTTTTGAATATAGTATTAGGATATATCAGGTAATTTGTAAGCTGTGAGTTGGCTATTTGCTTTAGTAAATGTAGCATCATGTATCAGTTTAACTAGATTAATAGTCCTCTCTCCACATTTGTAATTTTCTATTCAGCTTGATTTTCAAATTTAATAATGGCCATGTATGTGGAAGGGCAGCATGGATGATACATCAAGTAGTTTTTGGAATTACAGAAACCTGGGTTTTAACCTTGCCTTCACTCTCCAGTTGTGTGATATTCCCAGTTCCCCAAATTATGGTTGCTTAGTTGTTAAGTTGTGTCTGACTCCTTGTGACCCCACGAACTGCAGCACACCAGGCTTCCCTGTCCTTCACCGTCTCCCAGAGTTTGCTCAAACCCGTGTCCATTGAGTCAGTGATGCCATCCAACTCTGTTGTTCTCTTCTCCTGCCTTCAAGCTTTCCCAGAATCCAGGTCTTTTTCAATGAGTTGTCTCTTCACATCAGGTGGCCAAAGTAATAGAGTTTCAACTTCAGCATGAGTCCTTCCAAAGAATATTCAAGGTTGATTTCCTTTCGGATGGACTGGTTTGATCTCTTTGTTGTCCAAGGGACTTTCATGAATCTATTATAAGAGGCTGAATAACAACATTTACTTCCCACAAGTTAAAGAGACCAAGTACAAAAGTATTTCTCAGAAAGCAGGGTGAGGTCACTCAGACATGTCTGACTCTTTGCGACCCCATGGACTGTAGCCTACCATGCTCCTCTGTCCATGGGATTTTCCAGTCAAGACTACTGGACTGGGTCACCATTTCCTTCTCCAAGGGATCTTCCCAACCCAGGGATCAAACCTGGGTCTCCCGCATTGTAGGAAGATGCTTTACCATCTGCACCACCAAAGAAAACTAATCATTCATTATATTCTTTTAGATGATTTAAAAAAAAAAAAAAAAAGGATGGACTTCCCTGGTTGTTCAGTAGTTAAAAATCTGCATTGCAATGCAGGAGACACAAGTTTGATCTGGGAAGATCCCCTGGAGAAGGAAATGGAAACCCACTCTAGTATTCTTGCCTGGAGAACTCCATGGACAGAGGAGCCTGGCAGACTATAGTTCATGGGGTTACGAGGAGTCAGACATGACCTAGCAACTGAGCAAACACACAAACATATGTGTGTGCATGCATATGTATGTATTTATAGTTTAGAACCAAGTCTTGGAATAATGTTTAATGAAATAAGTAAATAATTGGGGTATTGAGAGGTATTGTGCATGCATGCTCAGTTGTCTGACTTTGCAACACCATGGACTGTAGCCCACCAGGCTCCTCTGTCAATAGGATTTTAAAGGCAAGAATCCTGGAGTGGACTGCCATTCCCTCCTCCTTAAAGTTTATGTTTTCATGATTGTAATGTCTTATCATCTACTTCATTATTGAGATTTTTTGATAAAAGGATTCTAGCAAACACCTTCTTCCAATAACACAAGAGAAGACTCTATAAATGGACATCATCAGATGGTCAACACTGAAATCAGATTGATTATATTCTTTGCAGCCAAAGATGGAGAAGCTCTATACAGTCAGCAAAAACAAGACCAGGAGCTGACTGTGGCTCAGATCATGAACTCCTTATTGCCAAATTCAGACTTAAATTGAAGAAAGTAGGGAAAACCACTAGACCATTCAGGTATGACCTAAATCAAATTTCTTATGATTATACAGTAGAAGTGAGAAATAGATTTAAGGGCCTAGATTTGATAGACCGAGTGCCTGATGAACTATGGACTGAGGTTCATGACATTATACAGGAGACAGGGATCAAGACCACCCCCATGGAAAAGAAATGCAAAAAAGCAAAATGGCTGTCTGAGGAGGGCTTACAAATAGCTATGAAAAGAAGAGAAGCAAAAAGCAAAGGAGAAAAGGAAAGACATAAGCATCTGAATGCAGAGTTCCAAAGAATAGCAAGGACAGATAAGAAAGCCTTCCTCAGCGATCAATGCAAAGAAATAGAGGAAAACAACAGAATGGGAAAGACTAGAGATCTCTTCAAGAAAATTAGAGATACCAAGGGAACATGTCATGCAAAGATGGGCTCAATAAAGGACGGAAATGGTATGGACCTAACAGAAGCAGAAGATACTCAGAAGAGGTGGCAAGAATACACAGAAGAACTGTACAAAAAAAATCTTCATGACCAAGATAATCATGATGCTGTGCTCACTCACCTAGACCAGACATCCTGGAATGTGAAGTCAAGTGGGCCTTAGAAAGCATCACTACGAACAAAGTTAGTGGAGGAATTTCAGTTGAGCTATTCCAAATCCTGAAAGATGATGCTGTGAAAGTGCTGCACTCAATACGCCAGCAAATTTGGAAAACTCAGCAGCGGCCACAGGACTGAAAAAGGTCCATTTTCATTCCAATCCCAAAGAAGGGCAATGCCAAAGAATGCTCAAAATACCACACAATTACACTCATCTCACACGCTAGTAAAGTAATGCTCAACATTCTCCAAGCCAGGCTTCAGCAATACGTGAACCGTGAACTTCCAGATGTTCAAGCTGGTTTTAGAAAAGCTAGAGGAACCAGAGATCAAATTGCCAACATCTGCTGGTTCATCGAAAAAGCAAGAGAGTTCCAAAAAAACATCTATTTCTGCTTTATTGACTATGCCAAAGCCTCTGACTGTGTGGATCACAATAAACTGTGGAAAATTCTGAAAGAGATGGGAATACCAGACCACCTGACCTGCCTCTTGAAAAACCAGGTCAGGAAGCAACAGTGAGAACTGGACATGGAACAACAGACTGGTTCCAAATAGGAAAAGGAGTATAACAAGGCTGTACATTGTCACCCTGCTTATTTAACTTATATGTAGAGTACATCATGAGAAATGCTGGGCTGGAAGAAGCACAAGCTGGAATCAAGATTGCCAGGAGAAATATCAATAACCTCAGATATGCAGATGACACCACCCTTATGGCAGAAAGTGAAGAGGAACTCAAAAGCCTCTTGATGAAAGTGAAAGTGGAGAGTGAAAAAGTTGGCTTAAAGCTCAACATTCAGAAAACGAAGATCATGGCATCTGGTCCCATCACTTCATGGGAAATAGTTGGGGACACAGTGGAAAGTGTCAGACTTTATCTTTTTGAGCTCCAAAATCACTGCAGATGGTGACTGCAGCCATGAAATTAAAAGATGCTTACTCCTTGGAAGGAAAATTATGACCAACCTAGATAGCATATTCAAAAGCAGAGACATTACTTTGCCAACAAAGGTCCATCTAGTCAAGGCTATGGTTTTTCCAGTGGGCATGTAAGGATGTGAGAGTTGGACTGTGAAGAAGGCTGAGCCCCGAAGAATTGATGCTTTTGAACTGTGGTGTTGGAAAAGACTCTTTAGAGTCCCTTGGACTGCAAGGAGATCCAACCAGTCCATCCTAAAGGAGATCAGCCCTGGGTGTTCTTTGGAAGGAATGATGCTAAAGCTGAAACTCCAATACTTTGGCCACCTCATGCGAAGAGTTGACTCATTGGAAAAGTCTCTGATGCTGGGAGGGTTGGGGGCAGGAGGAGAAGTGGGCGACAGATGATGAGATAGCTGGATGGCATCATTGACTTGATGGACATGATTTTGGGTGAACTCTGGGAGCTGGTGATGGACAGGGAGGCTTGGCGTGCTGCAATTCATGGGGTTGCAAAGAGTGGGACATGACTGAGCAACTGAACTGAACCATACATTAAGGGTATGCATCTTTATACCAGCTAAAGTTGGTATAGCAGTTAATACCTCATATGCCAAAAAGTAGAAGATAGTTGTTATAATTTTGGACAGAAATGATATAATCATCAGTCCTTGGAAAATATATCATTTCAAATGTGAAATATTATTATCCAGAGACAAGGTTCAGCTTCTAAACGAACAATGGTTATAACCATCTCTCAATATCTCATTAAAAATCATCTGGCTTCCTAGGTTGTGTTGTTGAAAACGGGCCTTAATGACTCATTGTGACACCCAGGAAGTTATGAGCTTAACTCAAGGTGAGGCCAATAAAATGTATGTAATGACGCATTTTGGTACTTAAATCTACTTTGAAAAATGTGAAAAGAATCAAAGATCTTGAGGTTCCCCTTGTGAAGTAGCTCATGGCTACTGAGAATTGTAACATAGATTAGTTACTATTTTGTGGCAGTAAAGTGATGAAATTCACTGAGTCAACAAACTGAACAAAAACAGAATGAGAGGAGTCCAAATATCCCAGTGATAAAGTTGCAAACTTTTGAAGACCAATAATGTGGATGAAACCACGTAAGTGACCACCTACAAAATCACCCAAATAGAAGAGTTATTTTTCTAACTATTCAAAAGGTCAAGCTTGTCACATAAAAAGTAAGCTCACGGACCTATGACAGAACATAATTTCTCTGTGCCATGTTAGCAACTTATAAAATGTCTTCTTTGAGAAAGATTATTTTTTAATAAGTCCTAATTCTGAAAATAATTCTTTCTTGGTCCCCGTAACCCTCTCTCAACCCAAAGAAGGTTCGGTTTAAATAACCTTATGTCTCATTTGATATATCTGTGTCTTAAATATAAATAACTGCTTTGTCTTAATGTGAACTTACATTCAGGACCTGCTTGTTCTCACAAAAAGTTTTTTTTAACTGACCTTGTTTTTCATGCTATAAAAAAAATCAGATGCTCATTTTTAATTTACAGAAATGCTATACAAAATGCAAATGGCCAATAAATGTATTTAAAAAGACCACTCTTTCTAAAAATAAAAGAAAACCTACTAACACAACCATTTTACTTATCAGAGGGCAAATATTTTTAGAAATGGTAATAGTGTTGGTTAAGTTGCAGGGAAATGGACATTCTCAATTAATGCATGGGAATAGAAATATAAACTAGTGCAAGATTGTTGATAAAGGCTTTATAGTGTGCATGGATTTTAATCCTTCTGAAAATTTTTAAGGAATTAATGTGTAAAAAGTTTTAGTTACAAAGAAAGCATAGAGACTTTTTTACTTGAATTACTACTGGTTTACAATGTTGTATTAATTTCTGTTGTATAGCAAAGTGGCTCAGATATATATATACACACACATACATACATCTGGTGAGACAGGAAGAGAGAATATATTACTTTTTCATATTCTTTCCCAGTATGGTTTATTATAGGATATTGACCACAGTTCCCAGTGCTACACAGTAGGACCTTGCTGTTTATTTTATATATAGTAGTTTGTATCTGCTAATCCCAAGCTCCTAATTTATCCCTCCTCCCATTCCCTTTTGGTAACCATAAGCTTGTCTTCTATGTCTGTGAGTCTGTTTCTGTTTTGTATCATATTTTAGATTCCAGTATAAGTGCTAATATATATTTGTCTCTTTCTGACTTACTTCACTTATGATGATAATCTCTAGGTCCATCCATATTGCTGTAAATGGCATTATTTCATTCTTTCTATGGCTGAGTTGTATTCCATTGTGCTTATGTATATGTATGCCTACATACACACACGTACACACACCACATTTTCTGTATCCATTCATCTGTCAATGAACATTCAGGTTGCTTCTGTGTTTCGGCTATTGTAAGTAGTGCCACTATGAACACTGGGATGCATCTTTTCAAATTAGAGTTTTTTCCAGACATATGCCCAGCAGTGGGATTGCTGGATAATACGGCAACTCCATTTTTAGTTTTTGAGGGAAACTCCATACTGTTTCCATAGTGGCTGCACCAGTTTACATTCCCATCAACATTGTAGGAGGACTTCCTTTCCTCCACGGACTCTCCAGAATTTATTTGTAGATGTTTTAATGATGGCCATTCTGACTCATGTGAGTTGATACCTCATTGTAGTTTTGATTTGCATTTCTCTAATAATAAAGTTGGGCATCTTTTTACATGCCTATTGGCCATTTGTACAATAAACTGTGGAAAATTCTGAAAGAGATGGGAATACCAGACCACCTGATCTGCCTCTTGAGAAATTTGTATGCAGGTCAGGAAGCAACAGTTAGAACTGGACATGGAACAACAGACTGGTTCCAAATAGGAAAAGGAGTACATCAAGGCTGTCTATTGTCACCCTGTTTATTTAACGTATATGCAGAGTACATTATGAGAAACGCTGGACTGGAAGAAACACAAGCTGGAATCAAGATTGCCGGGAGAAATATCAATAACCTCAGATATGCAGATGACACCACCCTTATGGCAGAAAGTGAAGAGGAACTCAAAAGCCTCTTCATGAAGGTGAAAGTGGAGAGTGAAAAAGTTGGCTTAAAGCTCAACATTCAGAAAACGAAGATCATGGCACCCAGTCCCATCACTTCATGGGAAATAGATGGGGAAACAGTGGAAACAGTGTCAGACTTTATTTTTCTGGGCTCCAAAATCACTGCAGATGGTGACTGCAGCCATGCAATTAAAAGACACTTACTCCTTGGAAGGAAAGTTATGACCAATCTAGATAGCATATTGAAAAGCAGAGACATTACTTTGCCAACAAAGGTTCATCTAGTCAAGGCTATGGTTTTTCCTGTGGTCATGTATGGATGTGAGAGTTGGACTGTGAAGAAGGCTGAGCGCCGAAGAATTGATGCTTTTGAACTGTGGTGTTGGAGAAGACTCTTGAGAGTCCCTTGGACTGCAAGGAGATCCAACCAGTCCATTCTGAAGGAGGTCAGCCCTGGGATTTCTTTGGAAGGAATGATGCTAAAGCTGAAACTCAAGTACTTTGGCCACCTCATGCGAAGAGTTGACTCATTGGAAAAGACTCTGATGCTGGGAGGGATTGGGGACAGGAGGAGAAGGGGATGACAGAGGATGAGATGGCTGGATGGCATCACTGACTCGATGGATGTGAGTCTCAGTAAACTCCGGGAGTAGGTGATAGACAGGGAGGCCTGGCTGCTGCGATTCATGGGGTCGCAAAGAGTCGGACACAACCGAGCGACTGATCTGATCTAATCTGGTGTCTTCTTTGTAGAAATGTCTATTTAAGTCTTCTGTCCATTTCTTATTGAGTTGTTTTGGTTGTTGTTGTTGTTGTTATTGAGTTGTATAGGCTGTTTGTATATTTTGGAAATTAGGCCCTTGTTGGTTGGCTCATTTGCAAATATTTTCTCCCAGTTGGTAAGTGGTCTTTTCATTTTGTTTATGGTTTCCTTTGCTGTGCAAAAGCTTGTAAGTTTGATTAGGTCCCATTTGTTTATTTTTGCTTTTATTTCTTCTGCCTTGGGAGAGTGATCTAAGACAATGTTGCTACGATTTACGTCAGAGAATATTTTGCCTATATTCTCTTCCAGGAGTTTTATGGTCTCATGTTGAAGTCTTTAAGCCATTTTGAGTTTACTTTTCTGCATGGTGTGAGGGTGAGTGTGTGCTCTGACTTCACTGATTTACATGTAGCTGTCCAGTTTTCCCAACACCACCTGCTGAAGAGACTGTCTTCATTATATATTCTTGGTTGCTTTGTTGAAGATTAATTGACCATAGGTATGTGGGTTTATTTCTGGCTCTCTAAATGATTTTGAATCAATGCTATGTTTCTAAAACAACAAGATCAAATAATAAAGGTAAAGAAATTTAACCCTAAAAAGATACAGTCAAGTAAAAATGAGGTTGTTCAAGTCAATTTTTGTCTTGAAAAAATGTTCATAAAATATTATTAAATGAATAAAGCAAGTTACAAAACATGACATATGGCGTAATATATATTTTTGTCTGTCTAAAGTACTAAACATAACATATCCGGACAAGGGTTTGCAAGTATGTACATCAAAGTATAATCATTAATTGTGTCTCAGTAGATGCGATTATGAGTGCATATTATATTCTCTTTGCTTTGTGTTCTGATTTTTATTGTTTCATAATATTCAAGAAATTTTTAAGAACTGGTTTACTATATATAAATTTATTTAAAATAAACCATGCATTTTCAATGAGGGCCATACACTCCCCAAAGTGGGAAAATTGGGTCTTGGAAGTATATGCATAACCCAGTCCAGTAAAATCTTGTTATTCTTAATATTTAATTTCATGTGGAGAACAATTTGGAAGAAAAAATTATCTAAAAATATGGTCTTTGGGGGAAAATGATTTTTAAAAATTTGAGAAACACTGAAATTGACCAAGATAAAACTTTTTTTACAATATACACAAAGTATAAAAATCACAATTTATAATTAAAACTAAAACCATTATTCTAACACATATTTTCTTTGCATATTCTCTTCCTCTGGAAAAAAGGCGAAGATCTCGCAGATAACTGAAAGCAGTCTCACACTTAAGCTGACATCAACCAAAGAAAAGTTAAATCATTAACAGACCTTAATATCAAATTGGCTCTTCTTGGCAGGTGAAGTCAAGAGATTTTACTCTAAAATGATGGTACTCTTGGCCATGTCCTCAAATAAATTGATTTTTTAAAGACAGATAAGGGATTTTACAAATAGAATTACATAACTCATAACACATGGGTTGGTGTGAACACTGTTATGATTTTTCACATCAGTGTAATAATCCCTAGGGAAACCTACAGTCTATTCATTTTGGGGCCATCTAATCTCTTATTCTGGTTACTGCTCATGGTGGGAAAGCATAATTACTGAAGTAAATATTTGAAATTTAAGGTTAAATCTGTCACCACAGCAATGGCAACAGCAAGTAACATATGAACTCACAATCAGGTCACACCTTTAACAGGCTTCAACAGGCCAGTCCTCCCAATTTCGTCAATATTTCTTATTTCACCTTCTGAAAGGAATCTTGAGGAATAAAACAATGCCAATAAAGTTTCACTTACTCTTTTCTTGCACCTGCCAACTCCCAGTTACAACTGCACATGGTTTCCAAGATGAAACACAGCCATAAATGTCAGAACAGTGGAACCAGCGATCAACACCAGGCAACGCAAATGCAAACATCGCAGAACTGAATTCGGAGTGTATTTCTGAAACTACTATTCTAGTAGACCAAAACTTACTCATTCTAACCAGTCTAACTGACAATAAGATACAAAAATACACGTGGGATTCTGGGCTGGGGTCTCAACAAAAACAAGCATGCACATCCTAGAATATAACAGAGAGACTAACCATAATATAGGAGAAGCTCCTGATGATTTGAGCTGCACTTGACTCCAGTAGTCAAGAACACATTTACAGAACTTGATTCCACTGATCTTGGAAGAGAGACAAGAGAAGGTTTCAATGGTCCCAAAGCAAAAGCTTGGCACTGGGGACCATCATGAGCATGTTGCTGGCTGACTTCTATAAGGATTTGATAGTTAATCAATTCTTTTATTACCAGATGCTTCTACAGGCACATTTCAGGTGGTTTCACTGGCCAAAATAGACTCTCCCTGCCCAGCCCTTCAAAAAGGCTGCTTAGTAACCTACTCCAAACACATTAACTCTACAAGTCCAAAATGATCCAATTATTCCAAGAAGCTCCCTCATCCATAAGTATTTCTTTTAAAAATCATCTTTGCTTTAGCTGTGCAGATCAGATCTGCATGTCATTTTCCAACCTATGTAATATGACACTGAGGTCAGAGTGCTGGGACATTTACTTAACTTGAGCCATTTTTCTGTTATGACAGTCATCAAATGGTGTCTCTTTTTTCTCAATTCCCTGTTTCCTTAGCCTTCCAAAAATAATTCCAATCTGGTGCTTACCGTGTGGGTACCCACCTTCAGGATGGGAAAACATGATGTGAACACAATGAAAGAAATACCAGTTTGTGTTCACTGCTCTGGTGTACCCAGTACTGCCATTGTTTTCGATCTCTCAATGCAAGTCAATCTTGCCTGTCATCAAAATTTACAGACCCTGAAAACTAAAAGAGCCATGACATTTAGCTATTCTCACGAATTCTGTGAAAGAGAACACGAGCATCAGGTATTCAAGGGATTAATGGAAACTGTTCCCTAACAAGCTGTAAATCTGTCCCTAATTTTAGGATTTCTATTATCTGACTCATAAAACACTGAGATGGCTATAACAAGAAAACCCAATTTGCTAAAGAAATAGCCCACATTTACATTTTAGCACATTTGTATTGACCTTTATAATCTCCCCCCAACTGTGCTCGTGTCAAGTGGAGGATGAGGTCATGTTTGCACCTAGTCAACAGTCTTCAATTCCAGACATCTGTAATAAATTTTCTTCAGGCTCAACACTGGTACTGCATACACACCTGGAGTTTGAAATAAGTTACTGTGATATGATGCCACACTCCCTGTTACGGTTTGCTAGCCTGGGCAATGGGGAGGGCTTACCAGAAATCTCTGACCTCACTAGAGAAAAAGAGCAGAATTTTAAATGGATGTCTTCGTCTAGCCTCTGTAAATTCAACAACATCTTAAAGAGGTATCTTTTCTTTGAATCGTGCATAGGACAGAAAACAGAAAAGACTTAAGAACATTTATTTACACATGGATAGTGAATTTGTGATCCATGGGGTCGCAAAGAGTCAGACACGACTGAGCAACTGAACTGAACTGAACTGAGTGAATTATGGATCATTCTTACTCTGATATTTGTTCACATTGAGTTTTTGTCTTATGTTTGCTGTTTTTTACTAGCATGTGAACTCAGAACTATTTGGGAGGGGGATAGCTCTTCTGGGTCTATTCCTGGTCTTGCTCCTTATGGATAATAGAGCTGAATGAATGTGAATGGGTCAGCTTTTACATGGAAAGCCAGAGAGGACCAACAGATGAGTCCTTCTGGGCAACACTCACTGCAACTTAGCAGTTAAAGCAGTGTGTGTCTTCCAATGATCAATTGACCTGAGATAGAAACCCTTAAGAAAATGGGCCTGGCTTTTCAATATTCCTTAAAAGATTTCCCTGAAAACCCTTCTGCACTCAGGAACTCAGAATCTCCATGAAATATCCAAAGATAAAACTGTTGATTCAAATTTCAGTTGATTTTGAGTTCTCCTTCACAGTTAGAAGAATCTCAGGCTAACAAAAGAAGTCATGTATTATTCTTGCCCATTCAACATGTGTGTTGACCCATGTTAGAGGAACACTGGAAACAGTCCTAGGCCTAGGCTCGGATTTATCACTGACAGGGCATTTCACATTCCCTAGCCATACTTCCCTTTGCATGAAATGAAGTTGGTGTCTGCAATTCATTCTAACAAAAATTCTGGTTTCTCCTTAAACCTTCAAATACATCAGAACCTTCCTGAGTCTCATTTTGCTCATTTATAAAATGAAGGAATTATATGATTTCTAAACTTGCATCCCATGTGATATTTAGAGATTGTAGAATCCCTTATAAAATTATGCCATTTATACAAAGTTTTCAATCAGAGAAAAAAACTCTTTTCACTAAGTTGCTCTAACTCAAACTCAGTAAGACAAAATGTTTCAGCCTAAAATCAATCCATTTCCTTCTTGTCTTATATACTACAAGTTAATTCTTAACTTTATATCTTAGTCCACGTGAATCTTTGTATAATACTCAGAACTTGAAAGTGTTTCCCAAGATTTTCTTTTCCCTTGGTTAAATCTGCCCAGTTAAGTTTTATGACATATGTAGAAAAAGAGACACTGTGATAACTATTTTAAATGGTCTTGCTAGTTATCTTTGCAAAGGAAGTTTTAACAGAGCAAACATATATTTCAGTACTGAAAAAATATGTAAGAAGCTTGTTTTGTAAATAAGGTGATGATTTTGTTTTATTCAAAATATTAAATATCAATTGCCTGGAAATAGAGATAGCAGAATGAAGTCTCAAGCAAGAATTGAAAATGTTCCAACCTTTTATGCAATTCAAACAATGATAAAACTAGGAAGAATTAATTGAATTCCATCTTCTCAGATTCAAGTAGAGAGAAAATAAAAAATACACTGAGCTTTACTGTGTTTTAAGCCCCATTCTAGCTACTTTTACAAAACTGTCCTCTTCCAGAAGGGAACCCTCCTACAGAATTGGTGGAAATGTAAATTGGTGCAGCCACTATGGAGAACAATATGGAGGTTCCTTAAAAAACTAAAAATAGAGCTCCCATAAGACCCTGCAATCCCACTTCTGGGTATATATCTGGAGAAAAACATGGTCCAAAAGGATACATGCACCTCAGTGTACACCGCAGCTTTATTTACAATAGCCAAGACATGGAAGCAACCTAAATGTTCACTGACAAATGAAGAAGATGTGGTACATATATAAGGGAATATTACTCAGCCATGAAAAGGAATAAGACAATCCATATGCAACAACCTGGATGGACCAAGAGATTGTCTTCCTGAGTGAAGTAAGTCAGACAGAGAAGGAGAAATATGTATGACACCTCTTATATGTGGATTTCTAGAAAGAAATGATACAAATAAACTTATTTTTAAAACAGAAAAAAAAAAAACCCAACCCTATCCTCTCCCAAAGAAATATCAATAACCTCAGATATGCAGATCACACCACCCTTATGGCAGAAAGTGAAGAGGAACTCAAAAGCCTCTTGATGAAAGTGAAAGTGGAGAGTGAAAAAGTTGGCATAAAGCTCAACATTCAGAAAATGAAGATCATGGCATCCGGTCCCACCACTTCATGGGAAATAGATGGGGAAACAGTGGAAACAGTGTCAGACTTTATTTTTCTGGGCTCCAAAATCACTGCAGATGGTGACTGCAGCCATGCAATTAAAAGACGCTTACTCCTTGGAAGGAAAGTTATGACCAACCTAGATAGCATGTGCAAAAGCAGACATTACTTTGCCAACAAAGGTTTCGTCTAGTCAAGGCTATGGTTTTTCCTGTGGTCATGTATGGATGTGAGAGTTGGACTGTGAAGAAAGCTGAGCGCCGAAGAATTGATGCTTTTGAACTGTGGTGTTGGAGAAGACTCTTGAGAGTCCCTTGGACTGCAAGGAGATCCAACCAGTCCATTCTGAAAGAGATCAGTCCTGGGATTTCTTTGGAAGGAATGATGCTAAAGCTGAAACTCCAGTACTTTGGCCACCTCATGAGAAGAGTTGACTCATTGGAAAAGACTCTGATGCTGGGAGGGATTGGGGGCAGGAGGAGAAGGGGACGACAGAGGATGAGATGACTGGATGGCATCACTGACTCGATGGACGTGAGTCTGAGTGAACTCCGGGAGTTGGTGATGGACAGGGAGGCCGGGCGTGCTGCAATTCATGGGGTCGCAAAGAGTTGGACACAACCAAACAACTGATCTGATCTGATCCTCTCCCAAAATTGCTTTAAGGCAAATTTTATTATCTTCACTTTATGAAATGAGAAAACTGATAATTTAAGTGATGATTAAAATAAAAATAGGCAGTGTTAAGGCAAGAATTTAGATCCAGGCTTCTGAACTCTTGCCACTAAGGCAGAGACTCAGTGAGAACTACAGCACAGTCTGAAATGCCTGCTGCTGCTACTGCTGCTGCTAAGTCGCTTCAGTCGTGTCCAACTCTGTGCCACCCCATAGACGGCAGCCCACCAGGCTCCCCCGTCCCTGGGATTCTCCAGGCAAGAACACTGGAGTGGGTTGCCATTTCCTTCTCCAATGCATGAAAGTGAAAAGTCAAAGTGAAGTCGCTCAGTTGTGTCCAACTCTTCGCAACCCCATGGACTGCAGCCTACCAGGCTCCTCCATCCATGGGATTTTCCAGGCAAGATTTAATGGAATGGGAATAATTTAATGGAATGGGATTTCCCATTTAATCAAGTGGGGTGCCATCGCCTTCTCCATCTGAAATGCCTAACTGCCATCAAAAGAATAGGTTTATTTTTCCAAATTCTAAAAGTTCATAACTCAGAGGCAGAGAGTTTCCACTTCTAGAAATGAAGCCTTGTAAATAATCACACAAGTGCCAAAATGTAAAACATCAAGTATCTTCCTCATAGTAATGATTATAATAGAATAATTTGGAAATAACTTGTAAATGATGGTAAATCTCTGTAGTAGAATATGGCACATTGTGTGTAGATAAAACTTATTAGTATAAGGATATTATGTCCAAAGGAGACTATTGAAGGAAAAAGAGTATAAAACAGCACATGTAATATCCCATTTAATCAAGGAAATATTAAATAGATAGATGATAGACAAAGAGACATAGGTCAGCAAGCCAACCAATCACTGGACCTGATACATCAAAGTGCTACCAACTGCAATCAGGGTGCTGTGAATGAAGGTTTCACTTTATTCCTCACATTTTTTTTGCATTGTGAATCATGTGTCACTTTTTGAAAGACAGTGAAAAAAACTATTTCAAGTTTGAAAAGGAAAAGGAAAAATCACAAGAACTCAGCATGTGTCAAAGTAATTTTTTGGTATTCATGAGAATGGTTCTTATACATACCATTAAAGATGATCTTAAAAGACCATCTGTGACTACTTTGAAAATAATATTCAACTAATTAGAGTTATAATTTAAGAATTCTAGTATTTCTTATGTACTTAAATTGAACTTATAAATCTCATTATTTATTTATAAGCCAAAAATATATTGTTAATCATCTTCAAGGGATGATTTGATTAACATTTGGTCTCATTTATGAAATTAGAAAATTGAATCCTCTAAATATTTCAAATTGCACTCTAAATTTTAATATGTGGGATTTTCTTTTTAAAAACTTCAAAAGCCTAACAAACGAAGTGCTCCTTGGTTATTAATCCTAATAAGTCTAGTCAATTAAACATAAATATGGTCTCTTTCAAGTACTTTAAGTAGTCCAACTCTATCCATAAATTCAGTCAAATTAACTTATTACATTTCAATTTTAAAATCCCAAATATTAATATTAATTACACATTTTCAATCAGAATAACAAGGCTAGTCAAATATCAAATTCTCTTAAACATTAATGAAAACTTTAAATACTAACTATATACAGAGCTTATTCTCAAATGCAACACAAAATTTTAATTGAACGCATTTTTAGAATATTTAATGTTAACCAGTTCAGGGATAAAGTATACAGTTAATCAATAAGGAAGAAGTTCTCAACCCTGACTACACATTAAAATCATTTATAATTCTTTAAAGGAAAAAAATGACTAAAGCCTACTTTCAATCTGATCCATTTAACTCAGAATCTCTAGGGATAGTTTTTTTGCTAGAAAAAGTCCAGGGGTTGGTAATATGCAGCCAGGGTTCTAAAGATCTACTGCTCTAAGAAAATAATTATATCATTCGAAGCAAGAACTGGCTTTACCATCTCAGGGGTAACTGGCAATAAACTGACACTGCTTATTCTGATGAAGTTTTGGGGGCTTGCAATGAGGTTGAAATACCTAAAACTTAGGACAGGTAAGCCCCTTTAAATATTTCATTCCCTAAAAATGGAATGGACTGGCAGGCAGGCTATTCATTAACTAATTGTGCTATTTGAACAGAGTCTGCAAATCCATACGTTTGATTAGCTAGTCTATTACCTGACTTCATTCTTAATTGTATTCATAGTCTTCCTGTCTGACAGGGCCACAACTTTTAAAGATAAATTATTTAATTGAATCCTGTATAATTTTCATGGCTTTACTGTGAAGCTAATCCCATGCTATGTCAGTAATGAATGTGAATAATCATAAATTGACTAGTATTTAAAAGTATAGAATTATGGGTATAGAAAATATTTAAGCAAGAAGTATGTGGTTTGACTCTGAATTGTGCCTTTTGTCTTTTTTTAGGAGCATCTAGCCACTGTTGCCCCAAGGGCATATCCTAACACCTCAACCTTGAGCCTTTGTTTTTCCACCAAAAGTCAAGGTCAAGGCCCATTGTGGGAAGTCTTACACATTAAAGGGGTGCCCCAAAGGCTACATTCTATAGTCAAAGTAATCCAGAACTAAACCCCTGCCCCCCTTCCATCAGCTTCCAGGACTAAAGGAAAAGATGTCCTGGTACAGAGCAAAGCAGGGGAAGAAAAAGGACCAAAAAAGCCTGTATCTAAACACGCAATCACAGATTGGATCTTGAGAAGATCTAGACATCAGGTGCCAGCAGACTGAGTATGGCAGGGAACTCCACCATAAATCTGTGAAGGTGCTTTCTCGAGACAGTGCCCTCAGGTACCCTGCAGAAGAAAATGAAAAGCGTCTCCGAATAAGGGCACATTAGTCCTAGACTATAAAGTTGGCTCACACTACATCGAGAGTCAACGATAAACAAGCAATGAAAATTAATGAGGCCCACAGAAAACAAGACAACATAAGTAAGAACTAGCACAAATAACGAGCAGAAAGAACCCTGGAGCGACTTCAGATATTTAAACTATCTACATAACTGCGAGTGCTTAATGAAATAGGTGACAAACTTGAAAATAACTCCAGGGAACAGGGAGTCACAAAAAGTGACACAGATGATTTGAAAAAGGTATTTGTGCTATAAATGAAAAATATAAATAATGAAAATTAAAATCCACTGGCCATGTGTGATAACAAAAGAGAGAAATAGTGAACTGGAAGATAGCAAAGGAAACAGAAAAAAAACTACCCAGACTTTGATACAGAGAGACAATAAGATGAAAATATAGAAAAGAGACATTGAGGATATAGGTAGACCTCTAACCTGGTTCTCATTAGAATTTCCCAGAAGGAAAATACAGATAGTGAGATTTACATTGGCTTCCATCCCTCCATCCCTCCACCCCTCCACCCCATAAATTAAGCAACACACACAAAAATATTTCCTCCTAATCAATGCTCACATTTAAGAAGGTAAAAATGTATCTTTTGGACAGGCATATTCAAGTATCCAGGCAGAAGAATCACTAAAACATAAGTACATTTTATCAAATAAAATTGAATAAAAATCTCATTTAGTTAAACCAATAGAGCTACTTAAACCTGGTCTAAGGTTAAAAACAGCTATTGACATGTAAGAAATAACTTTAATAAATAAAGTCATGTACAGATGATCCACAACGTTCAAGGGTTCAACTTATAATTTCTCAACTTTATGATGATATGAAAGAGATACATATTCAGATAAAACTATACTTTGAATTTTGATCTTTTCTGGGGCTAGTGATGCTCTGGTGATGCTGGGCTGCGGCAGTAGCTGCAGCTCCCGGTCAGCTACATGATCACAAGTTTAAACAATTTCTTATAAGCATTATAAGCAACTCATAAGCACTCGACTCACACAAACATTAGAGTCTTCACTTTTAGTACAGCATTCAAAAAACCAACATTGTATTATAAAAGAGACTTTGTTAGGTCATTTTGACCAACTATAGGCTAATGAAGGTATTCTGAGAACATTTAAAGTAGGGAAGACTAAGCTATAATTTCAAGTCAGGTGTATTGCATGCATTTTGGACTTGAGATACTTTCAATTAATGGTAGTGTGGGACAGGGAAGCCTGGCATGCTGCAGTTTTTGGGGTTCCAAAGAGTCAGACATGGCTTAGTGACTGAATGACACCGTATGTCAGTCAGCTGTAAATCTATCCTAAATCAAGGAACATCTGAACATATTTACCTTTCCAAAAACAACACATGTATGTTGCAGATTAGGACTTTTCTTTCTTTTTAATTTTATATTCATAGGTTAAATTAATTATGGACAAATCCTAAGATTCCTGAAACTGCTAACTCTGACCACGTGTACCTAGATTTAAGAATCCACTTAAAATCAAATGAGCACTGATAGTTACCAGGCATTTGGAGGCTAAATGGCAAAAACAAAGTCACAAAAATTATTCATTAGTTTAGAGATTCTAAGGACTCTGTTCTTTTTAGATGAGAAGACAAGGAGCTATTTTCTTCAAAGCCAAAATCTGGCTCCAGAAAAAAAAGAATATTTTAATGTTCAAAGGCTGCTTGGCAGTTTGTTTGACTACATTTTTTGCACCTTTACCCTGTGTGCATGCTAAGTCGCTTCAGTTGTGTCTGACTTTTTGCAACCCCGTGCACGACAGCCCTCCAGGATCCTCTGTTCATGGGATTCTCCAGGCTAGAATACTGGAGTAGGTTGCCATTTACTCCTCCAGGGAATCTTTCCAACCCAGGAATTGAACCAGGTTGGAAACCCATATAACGCCTCTTTTGTCTCCTGCATTGGCAGGCAGGTTCTTTACGCCACATGCGAAGCCCAATACTTTACCCTGTACCCCCAAAAATCAATTGAAGAAAATAGTGTTCTGATGGTACATTTAATTTTCCCATACCTGCTTGCCCTTCACAAAGCAAACAGCAGAAAGTTTAAGTTTCATAAATCAAAGTCTTGGTATATAAACAGATTTATGTGTATATGTACAAACGGATCTACATGAACCAATAACCAAATTTACTAAACATCAAATGAATATGCAAACATTTAGAGAAATATTTATTAAAGCATGACATATAACTATATATATATAATCTAGTTTACAATCATTTTCTATTCTTTAGGAACTATACTAGATATTAGAGTTGATTTTAACCTTCTGAAAACATGGAATTTCATGAAGAAGACACAAGATCAGATAATTTTTGACAAGCATCATGCCAGAGGTTCACCCAGACAATTATAAAGATAGGAATAAACACAAGGTGTCAGTGGAGCACAGAAACCCCTAATCCAGCCTATACATGGATATGTGCTTGTAGGGATGGGGAAGGAGGTGTGGAGAAGACAGAACCAGGGACAACAGCCCGGAGAAGATGAATCATGAGCTGAGACCTGAAGGATGAGAGGAGCATGTTAACAGAAAAGGGCAATGGTGTTTCTGTACATAGGAAACAGCCACCGCCTAGAAAGGAGCTCAGTGTAGAGGCCTGAACATCCACACAGCTAAGAACCACTGAAGCACAAAGTGACAAGTGGTAAGGGAAAACAGGCAGGCTCAGGAAGCTCACTACATGGCCTGAACTCCATGCCTAAGTGTTCTGATTCCATCCTGAGGACAGTGGTGAGTCACATGAGGGTTTTAAATAGGAAAATGGCATAGATATTCTTTGGAATAATTTGAACAGATAAGAAGGATATTGCCATGTTCTGAGTAACAGCTATCAAGGTAGTCAGGATAGAATGGAGAGGATGGTTTTGTAGCCCATTGGTAAGATATAATAGGTCCATATAGGAAGAGTCTAAGAGGGTTCCTGTGGTTTTGTTGGGATTGGACAAATGGTTGGAAGATCAACTGATTCAGGAAATACTCATGATCTAAAGTAGGACCTGGAGAAAGATGATGAGGCCACACTATGTAAAAGAAATCAATCTTCAAACCCAATAGAAATATACATTAAACATCTAAATATACTACTTGAAGATTAACTAAAAGCCAAAGCCTGGTGAAAGAGGTCAGTCTAAAGATATAGGGTAAGGTTACTATAATGATCTAAGATGGTTTCAATTTTTTTTCTAGGTAAGTAGGCAAAAAATAAGGAAGGACTTTAAACTTTCAAAGAAAGAGGCATCAGCATCAGTACAAGGGCACTTAACACTGAAACCAACTTAAACCCCAGTGGGCCTTATAATTCAAAGGTAGTGAAAGTGTTAGTTACTCAGTCGTGTCCAACTCTTTGTGACCCCATGGACTGAGTCTGCCAGACTCCTCTGTGCATGGGATTCTCCATGCAAGAATACTTGAGTGGGTAGCCATTCCCTTCTCCAGGGGATCTTCCCAACCCAGGGATCCAACCTAGGTCTCCTGCATTGCAGGCAGACCCTTTATCATCTGAGCCACTAGGGAAGTCCCCATAAATAAGTTACTGAAACACAGCCAGATCTGATTGCTTGAGAGAAATATGCTGCCATGTCATTGACTCTACATGTAAACATTTCTAGAAATGTGGCAAAAATGCCTTCCTTTGAAATATCCCCCTTTTGCCCAAGAAAATAAAGAATCTAACATTTACGGGACTGAAGAGTATCATAAAGGGTAAACCTAGGGACTTCCCTGGTGGTCCACTGGTTAGGACCCTGAGCGTCCATTGCAAGGGATGGGGTTCAATCCCTCCGTGGTCAAGGAATTAAGATCCCACATTCTGCATACAGTGCAGTGCAGCCAAAAATTTAAAAACAAAAAACCAAGAGTGACCCCAGGTCATTCAGTTTTCATGCATGAAACCATGTATACATTACACACACATTTTCACACCACACTCTCTACATGAAAATACGGGTTGTGTCCTTTTTTTTTTCATTTCCCTAAGCCTTTATTTCACTAAATAAGCAAGAAGGCTACCTGTTCTTTTTTTATATATAGCTATTCCACCTACTTGGAAATCCTAAGTAGGTGCTTGAATCATCAGAAGGCATTAAAAAGGGCATTTGAAGAAATAAAAATTTAACGTTTCTATTTTAAATAGATGTATAGCCACTCCCAGTACATTATAATAGGGTAATACAACAATGTTCTATTGTGTTATTTATCTTTTTTTTTTTTTAAGTGTATACATAAGAACTTGGGCTTCCCTGGCGGCTCAGTGGTAAAGATTCATGTGCCAGTGCAGAAGCTCCAGGAGATGTGGGTTCGATTCCTGGGTCTGGAAGATCCTCTGAAGAAAGAAATGGCAACCCACTCCAATATTCTTGCCTGAAAAGTTCCACGGACAAAGGAGCCTGGCGGGCTACAGTCCATGAGATCCCAAGAGTCAGATATGACTTAGCAACTAAACAACAACAATACACAAGAACTTACATGATACGCCTTTAATTCAACAAACAAAACTGGGCCATGATCCATACTGGATATTACGGAAGTCATCCATGGAGTGAAGCACACAAATAATAGTATTTCCTATATCAGTACACAGTGTCATAGCTTTTCATCTTAGTGCTGTGCTCTATGAACTACTTTCATGATTTTATCTTTAAAAAGAATTTCACTTTAGGTTTTTAATATAGCATGTAATACGGACTCAACACCAGTAAAAGTATGCATATGGCTAAAATAACTTTTTCATAAAATTATTTACTTTGTTACTATTACAAATATTAGACTTCAAAAATTATCAACATTCAGTTTATTAAAGATACTCTCTAAGAAAAACTTAACAATGTACAGATAAGACATATGTTTTCAATGTACAACTAGGTGTTCTACCTCATTTAGTTTACCACTCAAATATTTTTTCAGATATCCTTTTTAGATAATAAACAGCATCTAATACTTGACAATTTCATGTACATTTCCTTAGCTCTGGGGGGGAAAAAAAGGTAAGATTTGTAAAGGAAAGAGTATTGCTGCATAAGACCTTAAATCCTTCCAAAGAGTGCTGATTTACTGACTATAATTTCTTTTTGTTTAATTCGAATGTGGCAGAATGATGTGTCTGAAACCAGATACCTCATGAAGACAAAGTCAGTCTCCTCCATCTCAGAGCTTCCTTCCTCATAACTCAGCCTCATTCACTGTTCCAGGAAGCATTGTCACATTGTCCACCCTGCTGAGGAAGGCTCAGGGTTGGCCAAGACACATCATTCTCTAATATCACATCTTCTGCCTATTTTCTATAAAGTTTATTTCTCCCAACAGAAGAGAGAAAGCTGATTTCAACTGGCAATCTAGTAAACACTCCATTTCTGTTCTAATCGTTCGGTGGTGTTTTAGGCAGGGTTGGTGTTTATGCAAATAATCAAAATTAGACAAAAAAAAAAAAAAATCCTAGACAGTGAGTGATGTAATTCAATCAGGAGAAAAGCTCCTACAGCTATGGCAGGAGGAACAAAGTTTGATCATACAGCAATCCTAAAGCAAGATTCAGAAAGAGATCTCAGAAGAAAGAACTGGTAAAGGACATAAGAAATATATCATGGGTCAACGCAATTAAAAGCCAATACTGGCAGTACAAAGAACAGAGGAAAAAAATCCTATCTGAAATGTCACTGAGGTAGTTATAAACCATTCTGCACATGAAGAAATTGTTTAAAACCCCATCAAAGGACTACCAATATATTAACAAGTCTCCCAAAGATCTTGCAAAATGACAAATTGTCAAAATTTATTTTTGGATGCTGGTTTAAAAATGGCATGGCTCAGGCTAGTGTAAAGCAGAGCCTTTCCTAACATTACACAATAACCTCTAAGATTCAGAAATAGATGAAGTCAAATCAGCTCCAGTAAATGAGAATAAAATATTGTCAGAATCTGAGAGAGAATTCTAACTACGTTACAGTGGAGGGAGAATGGCATTGAAACATGTATAATATCATGTATGAAACGAGTCGCAAGTCCAGGTTCAATGCACGATACTGGATGCTTGGGGCTGGTGCACTGGGACGACCAGAGGGAGGGTATGGGGAGGGAGGAGGGAGGAGGGTTCAGGATGGGGAACACAGGTATACCTGTGGCGGATTCATTTTGGTATTTGGCAAAACTAATGCAATATTGTAAAGTTTAAAAATAAAATAAAATTAAAAAAAAAAAATCAGTAGTCAATGCCTGCTTTACCAGCTGAAACAAAGCACACTCACCAACCTGCATGAATATAGGGATGGAATTTCATCCATCCTGCTTTACCTAGGAGACCAAGCGTTTGAACTAATCAGCTAAAATTGGGCAGCCATACCTCTATAGCTCACTGTGTACGCCATCTGGATGTCCAGTATGCTGTTCGTATAGTATCTACTCGGTTCTGATCCAACATGTATTTAGAAACTTCAGTGTTCAGGAAGAAAACACATACATGGACCACAAACACACACTCCCTGGAAAAAGGATGGGAACTGCCAGGGGCACATGCACCCTGGGAGTTGTAGAATTAGCACATACTGTACCAAGAGATGGTGGAGGACAAAGGTGTGATAAACCCAGTTCCTGCTAAGATTTGTAGTCTTTGCTATAACTAGGCAGTTCAGTTTTAGAGAACCAAGAAGAAAGGAAGAGAATATTCCTCTTCAAACAAATAAAGCTATATTACACAAACATCTGTTAACAAAGATTGCAGTAAGAGCAGTGGATAGCAACTTGCCCTACAGTTGAATAAGAGAAAATGAGATCTGACAGTTCACACGTGGTCAGTGACCGAGGCCAAGTGCAAGCTACACACCCAGTCTGTTGGCAGATACCAAGTTTGGATAGACTTTTCATTGTCCCAGGGTGAATAAACAGGAAAAAAACCTTGAACAAAACAAAGAAAATTAGACAACACTGGGAGAAAATATTACAAGAACCAAAAGAATATTTCAGAAAACCAGTTGACATCCTCAAAAGGACATGAAAAGACCTCTATAAATCTGGAACAGGCATCCATACAGAAAGAAAAAGCTGAGATAAAAAAGTAAGCTAAATCAGATACAGTATGATGACAAGGAAACTAAAAATCCAATTAAAGATTTATAATCTACATTGGAAGACTTAACCTCCATAATCTTGTTTTATCACCTAGAAAGGAAATATAATGTTAGGTTTACCTAACTGGGTTGCTTTGATAATTCTGTGGAAAGTGCAATGGAGAGTGCCTGCTTCATAATGGTAGCTCAAGAAATATTACTTACTATTATTTTTATTAATGTCCCTCTGTAAAAGAATTATAAATATACAGAGTCGGACACGACTGAGCAACTGAACTGAACTGAACTGAACTGAGGCAACTCTGAGATGAATTTAAATTAAGAACATAAGAATAGCAAATCACGGTAAACTGGGTTGGCAAAAAGATTGAAATGAATTAACAAACTGAAATTATAACCATATTCATTATAATGAATAAATAATGCAGCAGTGAAAGTCACTCAGTCGTGTCCTACTCTTTGAGACCCCATGGGCTATACAGTTCATGGAATTCTCCAACCCAGAATACTGGAGTCGGTAGCCTATCCCTTCTCCAGGGGATCTTCCCAACCCAGAGATCGAACCCCAGTCTCCCGCATTACAGGTGGATTCTTTACCAGCTAAGCCACAAAGGAAGCTCAAGAATACTGCAGTGGGTAGCCTATCCCTTCTCCAGGGGCTCTTCCTGGCCCAGGGATTGAACTGGGGTCTCCTCCATTGCAGGCAGACTCTTTACCAACTGAGCTATCAGGGAAGCCCAATGCAGCAATAGGAGCATAAACTGGTATAAGCTGTCTGAAAAGGCATTAGGCCAAAAAAAAAAAAAAAAAAAATTAAGACCTTTAAGTTTGACTATATCAGAAATTCCCAGAAATTTCAAATCTAGGAATGACTGTGTACATGGCAGCTTCCTACCTAGGTCTACTGAAAGCCCTAAAGACAATGATTAATCCAGTAATGATAAGCTTCCCTTAGTGCCCATATTAGGATCTGGAAATATCACTCACACTGAAAGTAATCAAGGCTTTTGAAGAATTATCTGAACTCGGTCAATTTGAATTTCAATAATTAAAAAAAAATCAATGGATTGAAACTTTTAATTCATGAATTCATAATGATACTTTAAAATATTAGTCACTTTCAGTGTTGGAGAAGACTCTTGAGAATTCCTTGGACTGAAAGGAGATCAAACCAGTCAATCCTGAATATTCATTGGAAGGACTGATGCTGAAGCTGAAGCTCCAATACTTTGGCCCCCTGATGCCAAGAACCGACTCTTTGGAAAAGACCCTGATGCTGGGAAAGATTGAAGGCAGGAGGAAAGGGGGACAATAGAGGATGAGATGGTTGGATGGAATCACCCACTCAACGGATATGAGTTTGAACAAGCTCTGGGAGATGATGAAGGACAGGGAAGCCTGGCATGCTGCAGTCCATGGGGTCACAAAAAGTTGGACACGACAGAGCAAATGAACAACAACAAGTCACTTTCAAAACATGATAGAAAACTAAGTAGTTATCTTGGTAACTGTTAAAAGAAATTATTAAGCACTTATTTTCTTTTCTTCCATGAACTGTGCATACATGCTAATAAGTCACTTCAGTCATGTCCAACTCTTTGCAACCCTATGGACTGTAGCCTGCCAGGCTCCTCTGTCCATGGAATTCTCTAGGTAAGAATACTGGAGTGGGGTTGCCATGTCCTTCTCCAGGAGATCTTCCCAATCCTGGGATCAAAACCATGTCTCTTAGGTCTCCTGCCTGCCACCTGGCAAGCCCTACATGAATTGTACCACTACATTATCAAACAACCAAAAGAGGAAAAACTCTCTTTAAATGTAATCCAGCTGTTAATGAAAAAGAAAGGCTAGAATTAGAATATCACCATTTATAAGCTTTAATGGATGAAGAGACATAAGCATTCAGTATTAACATCTGTTAAAACCATAAAAAAAGAAAGACAACAAACCATTTTAAGCTACAAGTGATAGAGTCTTGTCAAACAGATGGAAGCAGATCTCTGAGTTTGGTGGATTTTGCAGAGATACCAAGGACAGAGAACCATGTTAAACTGCTTCATAAATGGGCAATCAACAAAACCCAGCTGTGGGAAACTCTGCTGGTTAAACAACCCTTGTTCTATAATGGAAAATTTTAAGAAAAAGAAAGGGATGGAGTGGGGAGACATACAGACAGAAGAAAAATTAAGGCACTTATTTTTTAAAGGCAAAGACTAAACTGTATTATCTGCAATCTGTAGATGTACATTTTGTACAATCACATTTTGGTGATAAAACTATAAAATCAAAAACACAAGGAAGAAAAAATACTATAAAAGGCAGAATAATGGTTACTTATTACAGAAGGAAAGGAGGATTTGTGACTGGAATGGGGCACAAAGAAGAGACTTCTGAATAAATGGCAAAATTCTATTTCTTGACTGGGGTAGCATTTACCTTATAGTCATTAAGTCATACGTTTGAGTCTTGGCGTTCTCAATATCCATGTTTTATTTTACAGGAAAAAGTGAAAACAAAAATGAAAAATTAGTAAATCAGTAAATAAACTTCTTCCATCATAGCACTCTGATTATAATGGTTTATGCCTCTTCTCTCTCCTGAGACTTGATTCCTTAAGGCAAAAACTGTGTCTTGAGGTGTTCATTACATATATTCAGTAGGTTTCCTGGACACATCTTAACCTGCAAGCTCTCTTTGGGTCACTGCATTCCTAAAATATATATATTTTACACTACTGCTGCTGCTGCTAAGTCACTTCAGTTGTGGCCGACTCTGTGCGACCCCATAGATGGCAGCCCACCAGGCTCCCCCATCCCTGGGATTCTCCAGGCAAGACCACTGGAGTAGGTTGCCATTTCCTTCTCCAATGCAGGAAAGTGAAAAGTGAAGGTGAAGTCACTCAGTCGTGTCCAACTCTTTGCGAACCCATGGACTGCAGCCAACCAGGCTCCTCCGTCCATGGGACCCTCCAGGCAAGAGTACTGGAGTGGGTTGCCTTTGCCTTCTCCATATTTTACACTAGATTTTCAAAAATGTCACAGATAGCTTTTATTCCACTGAATTGATACTCAGTAATAGGAGATTAATTTGCATCTTTTCACTAGTTCAAAACTTGGCAGGAGAGGAACAAAGCAGAGAAAACACAGTGATTGGATAGGCAGCAGTTCCTAGCTAATAGATATGCTGTCATCAGCCCCCCCAAAAAAAAGGCTTCAGTTTACTTTGGGGATGTAGGAGCAGCTTACCCACTGGAATGGGATATCTGAGCATCCAAGCAGACTAAAGCTATGTGGCATTCTCAAAGCCTGGAGACATAGTAACCACATGTACTTGGTTGGATACTTGCATGCCCTTTGGGCCTCCAGCTCTTACAGAATCAATTATCCAAGGTCCATTGAATTAAAATTCTGAAAATCATTTCCTTTCAGTCATGGAAATTGTCAAAACCCTGAATACCCCAATTTATCATGTATAATGGAATTTTCTTTAAGGATATCATAGCAGTCTCTACCAGGACCCCCTTGGTTTGGTTTGTCTCTACTGATTAGATAAACTTAGTAAGCGGTATGATTGCTTTATTTTTTTTTTAAGTCTATACACAGCACATCAGTTAGTAATTAACATTGATGGAATATTTTTTATTCCACAACACCAGAAATTCAGCATTTAATCAATGAGAAATCAATATGCATGCCTTTATGGTCTATAATAATTCATCGTTATTTAATGTAAGTATATTCTCTAGAGATACAAAGTTCAAAATATGTTAAATTTTGGTTGTATCATATTTCTTCTTCTTTTTAAAAATAAATGGTTCACTTTTATTCTGGTAAAAATATTCCCTTTAAATGTTCACAGGAAACAACAGGACTGTTTTAATGAAAAATACATCAAGAAAAGGTAGAAAAATTATCATGAGGTTTAAGAAATTAAGTGATATTTTATTGAGATTCCAATGAATTTCCAACTTGTTCAATATATATCACTGAAACTGTAAAAAATGCTAGTTGAAAAAAAAACCTAGATGAAGTGAATGCTATTTTTTAACAAGAAAATTATCCCCCCCTAAAGAAAGTCATTGAATAAATTTCTTTAGCTTTTCATTTTTACAATATTGTAGATACATATAGTTGGAAAAAAAATTAGTGCAGAGACATCCCACGTACTCTTCACCCGGTTTACCTTAGTAGCAACATCTTTTTTTAAATTAATTAATTTATTTTAACTGGAGGCTAATTACTTTACAATGTTGTAGTGGTTTTTGCCATACATTGACATGAATCAGCCATGGGTGTACATGTGTCCCCAATCCTGAACACCCCACCCACCTCCCTCCCCATCCCATCCCTCAGGGTCATCCCAGTGCACTGGTCCTGAGCACCCTGTCTCATGCATCGAACCTGGACTGGCGATCTATTCCACATATGGTAATAGATATTTTTCAATGCTGTTCTCTCAAATCATCCCACTCTCGCCTTCTCCCACAGTTGTCTCACATATAGGGTCATCATTACCATCTTCCTAAATTCTATATATATGCGTTAATATACTGTATTGGTGTTTTTCTTTCTGAATTACTTCACTCTGTATAATAGGCTCCAGTTTCATCCACCTCATTAGAACTGATTCAAATGGATTCTTTTAAATAGCTGAGTAATATTCCATTTTGTATATGTACCATAACTTTCTTATCCATTCATCTGCTTATGGACATCTAGGTTGCTTCCATGCCCTAGCTATTGTAAACAGTGCTGCGATGAACATTGGGGTACATGTGTCTCTTTCCATTCTGGTTTCCTCGGTGTTTATGCCCAGCAGGAGGATTGCTGGGTCATATGGCAGTTCTATTTCCAGTTTTTTAAGGAATATCCATACTGTGCTCCATAGTGGCTGTACTAGTTTGCATTCCCACCAACAGTGTAAGAGGGTTCCCTTTGCTCCACACCCTCTCCAGCACTCATTGTAGACTTTCTGATAGTAGCCATTCTGACTGGCATGAGATTGTACCTCATTGTGATTTTGATTTGTATTTCTCAGATAATGAGTGATGTTGAGCATCTTTTCATGTGTTTGTTAGCCATCTGTATGTCTTCTTTGGAGAAACGTGTGTTTAGTTCTTTGGCCCATTTCTTGATTGGGTCGTTTATTTTTCTGGCATTGAGCTGCATGAGCTGCTTGTATATTTTCGAGATTCTTTATCAGTTGCTTCATTTGCTATTATTTTCTCCCATTCTGAAGGCTGTCTTTTCACCTCGCTTAGAGTTTCCTTCATTATGCAAAAGCTTTTAAGTTTAAATAGGTCCCATTGTTAACTTTTGCTTTTATTTTGAGGATACTGCTGTGATTTATGTCAGAAAGTGTTTTGCCTACATTTTCCTCTAGGAGTTTTATAGTTTCTGTTCTTACATTTAGATCTTTAGTTCATTTTGAATTTATTTTTGTGTATGTGTTAGGAAGTGTTCTAGTTTCATTCTTTTACAAGTGGTTGACCAGTTTTCCCAGCACCACTTTTTAAAGAAATTCTTTTTTCTCCATTGTATATTCTTGCCTCTTTCGTCAAAGATAAGGTGTTCATAGGTGCGTGGATTTATCTCTGGGCTTTCTATTTTGTTCCATTGATCTATATCTCTGTCTTTGTGCCAGTACCATACTGTCTTTATGACTGTAGCTTTGTAGTACAGTCTGAAGTCAGGCAGGTTGATTCCTCCAGTTCCATTCTTCTTTCTCAAGATTGCTTTGGCTATTTGAGGTTTTTTGTATTTCCATACAAATTGTGGAACTATTTGATCTAGTTCTCTGAAAAATACCATTGGTAGCTTGATAGGGATTGCATTCAATCTATATAATGCTTTGGGTAGTATACTCATTTTCAGTATATTGATTCTTCTGATTCATTATCATGGTATATTTCTCCATCTATTTGTGTTATCATTGATTTCTTTCATCAGTGTTTTATAGTTTTCTATACATAGGCCTTTTGTTTCTTTAGGTAGATATATTCCTAAGTATTTTATTCTTTTTGTTACAATGGTGAATGGAATTGTTTCCTTAATTTCTCTTTGTTTTCTCATTGTTAGTGTATAGGAATGCAAGGGATTTCTGTGTGTTGATTTCTCTATATCCTGCAACTTTACTCTACTCATTGATTAGCTCTAGTAATTTTCTGGTGGAGTCTTTAGGGTTTTCTATGTAGAGGATCATGTCATCTGCAATCAGTGAGAGTTTTACTTCTTTTCCAATCTGGATTCTTTTATTTCTTTTTCTTCTCTGATTTCTGTGGCTAAAACTTCCAAAACTATGTTGAATAGTAGTGGTGAAAGTGGGCACCCTTGTCTTGTTCCTGACTTTAGGGGAAATGCTTTCAATTTTTCACCACTGAGGATAATGTTTGCTGTGGGTTTATCATATATGGCTTTTTTATGTTGAGGTATGTTCCTTCTATATCTGCTTTCTGGAGGGCTTTTTATCATAAATGAATGTTGCATTTTGTCAAAGGCTTTCTCTGCATCTATTGAGATAATCATATGGTTTTTATCTTTCAATTTGTTCATGTGGTGTATCACATTGATTGATTTGCGAATATTGAAGAATCCTTGTATCCCTGGGATAAAGCCCACTTGATCATGATGTATGATGTTTTTAATATGCTGTTGGATACTGTTTGCTAGAATTTTGTTGAGGATTTTTGCATCTATGTTCATCAGTGATATTGGCCTGTAGTTTTCTTTTTTGTAGCATCTTTTGTCTGGTTTTGGTATTAGGGTGACAGTGGCCTCATAGAATGAGTTTGGCAGTTTACCTTCCTCTGCAATTTTCTGGGAGAGTTTGAGTAGGATAGGTGTTAGCTCTTCTCTAAATAATAAATGGAGTCATACAATATGGAATATTGTTTTTAGAGTTTGAAGAAATACATGGTTCCAGTAAATAGAGTTTTTTAAACTCATAGGGAAAAAAAAATCTGGGAAAGGAAGATACAGGGATGGCTTATCTTATGAACAAGACTCCAGAGCATACGGTGTTACATTGAGAAAACAACAAAATATTTTTACTACCCAGGAAGGGCTATTTTTCCATGCATAATGAGTCACCAATAATTAATTTTGCAAACTTTGTGATCAATTCTCAAAGGCTAGGGTGTTCCAGGGTACATGGTTTTTTTTCTTTTGTTTTGTTTTCTGTTTTCTTTTCAATTTTGTTTTAGCATGCTTTGCAAAAGTTTGTCTAATTTTAATGCTGTACATCCCACTAAACTAAAAATTAAAAATATGTAGGACATAAATCTATCAGCTCATCAAAGGCACAGCTATCCATCACTGAGGAGGTTTAGAAAGTGAGAGCCAGCACAACTCTCCCCGTTATCACTAAGGATTCCTTTTTAAACATTTTGTTCTTAAGTAGGAAAATAAGGAGTCATGGTGTACAATTCTGTTATTCCTGGGAATCTTTCAACAATAAAATCGAAGGGATCTACTAACAAAGATTTCTGTTAGGCTAAAGGGATAAAGGTACTTCAATCTGGATCTCAATCTGGACTGCTTGGTGTGACATAATGATGTGACTCTAGGAAGCCTCTAGAATTCATATTTTCTGAATGGAAAATCTGGGCTTACCATGTGGCTCAGTGATAAAGAAATCTGCCTGAAATGAAGGAAATGCAAGAGATGCTGTTTCAATCCCTGGGTTGGAAAGATTCCCTAGAGGAGGAAATGCCAACCCACTCCAGTATTTTTGCCTGTTAAATCCCATGGACAGAGGAGACAGGCAGGCTGCAGTCCATGGGGTCACAGTCAGACACAACTGAATGACTAAGCATGAATTGAAAATCTGTCCCTTCACAGTCAACAACATGCAGACATTAGAGTACAAGGACTTTCTAAAACTGCACTCATTTCTTTAGAGTCTCTATTTTTTTCATATGGAATTTTTTTTTCACCTTCAATCTCAGTTTCATTAATAATGCTGTCACAATGTGTTACTTGAACAATAATTATCTTAAAATCACTTTCTGTCAAAGATTGTTCTTGAAGGACTAGTAGCCATGCTTTAATTTTCCTTTAAATTCCCAAATGTATGCAGTCTAATAGCTGGCCTTTGTTAGTGCCTAATGATGCTTAAAAACTCCATCAATATAAAGGGATAGATGAATAAATGTGTGATTAAGCAAACATAGCAAAATGTTCTTTGTAGAAACTATGCAGAGATATATAGGTTTTAATAGTACTCTCCTACGTGTTTGATTCTTATGTATGTTTGAAATATTCAAAATAACAGGATAAAAAAACTTCAACCTCTGAAACAGAGCTGGATAAAACTGGGAAAATCATCATAAATTAAAAATTTTAGATTACTTAATTGGAATTTCTCAATTGAACCTCTTAATCTCATTTATTTAGGTAGTTAGTAGCAAGTTTCTATACCCTGAAGGTCAGACAGAATCCTGTCTTCTGGACCCCTGCCTTGACACCAGTGACATCATGAGAAATAGTTTCAACTGATGTGGGTTCTTAAATACCAACAGACAATTACTTCATCAGGAAACTTGGCAATAAGACTGTATAGTTTGAGTATGATGTCACTGTTGATTCAAAGAAATAACTACATGCTGTGCAAGGTTGTCTTCAAAGAAAAAAAAATGAACATATTTCTTAAAAATAGTTGAAAATATATTTGAAATTTGAAAATATACAAATATATCAAGAATCATATTTTTTAAAAATACCATATAGGAGAAAAGGATTGCAATAATTGGTCTGAGGAACCTCCACAAAGAGGACCATAAAGCTAATCTAGAACTTCAAATTTCTGAACTTGAAGCATTGCTTATGCCATCATCTCATATTTTTCTGCTGTGTCATAATTATAGGCATTAAACTTTGAGTTCTCAGATTTGCAGTGGCCAAAGGGGGATGGGAGGTGAAGGAGGAATGGATTGATTATATACAGAACAGATAAACAACAAGGTCCCACTGTGTACCACAAGGAACTATACTCTATATCTTGCAATAAATCATAATGGGAAAATATATATATATATTATATATAGCTGAAACATTTTGTTGTACTGTAGACATTAATACAACATTGTAAAATCAACTCTACTTCAATAAAATAAAGCTTTTAAAAAACTCTGGGCTCTCTATCACAGCTGAAATTAACCCCAACAAATATACTACTCTTTTTCTCTGTGACTCCAGTGTGAGATCTGAAAGGTAAGCAGTGCCCAAGCCAGTATTAGCAGAAGGTGATAAAGACCCATTTTACAGATAACTCAGATCAGACTTGTAAACTCAAACTGAGAAGGTCATACTCTAGAACAGGGTCCAGGGGTGAGGGGAAAATAAAGAAGAAAATACTGGGGGGGGGGGAGGGATTAAAAACTGAATATGTCTGTGACATATTTCCAATACACAGTAAAGTTATGGGTGGGAAAAGAAGGGCTTTCATTATCATTTATACAATATCAGTTAAATAATCATACAAGAAAGCTAAAAATAGCAAATCTTGAAAGCAATAGGAGATGAGAAAAAAAAAAGTATGACATTAAAATGATCTTCATCATAAAACTAAAAGTCTAAATGTTGTTTGGTAAAATTCTAGGCACAAATTTAACTTTTCCTTTATCTTCTTTAAGAATGTAAACATATTCAGGATATTTAGAAATTCTTTCAGGGTTCCTTTTCACATCATAAACTACATATAGAATTTTTGTTGGCACTTGAAAATGTCGTATTAATGCACTATAGGAGTAACTGTTTTAAGTTAATATTCCCACAGGCAGAAAACTTTAAAATAATTTAAAATATAAATTCTGAAAGTCTCTAAAATCTGGAAGTACTGGTGAAGTGCTCATCTGACTACTTTTAAAGTCCTGATAAAATAAAAAGTTTATATTTCTGCCTAGTCAGGATTTGGTTTTGCCCTGATTTAAAGTATGACAGTATTAGTACCAAAATGATACAGGTTTTCTCAACTACTGCCTGAAATTATAACAAGCCATAATTTCTCATGGAATTTAATAGGGTTATCATTCTGTAATAGTACATATTGTTTATATCAGGCAAGATCTCACATGTTCTTAAATGTAATTTTTAGGACTTACTTTCCTTTTCATTGGCATGGGAGAAATGTAAGTTTTGGTTTGGTTTGGATTTGGGGTTTTGATACACAAATCCAATTTTTAAATCACCTTACTTGAACTTCCCTGGAATGTGTTATGCACAAAACATACAATGCCACAGAAACTGTGGCTAATTAATGTAATTAAGGACAAGGAAAGGAAAAGAACATTTTGTCCAATGCCCAATTAATGAAGCCATTATTCATCTAGGGATAACCAAATTATTTTGGCTCAGGATTCAGCCTAAGACACTGTTAGCACTCCATGAATTTTACTTGGAAGAAGAATGTCAGCTAAAATAATCTTCCTGTAACAAAAATTAATGCAATAAACTTGCTCACAAAACTTGAGCCTTTAATAAACAAGACTGCTAAGGATTTCCCAAGATGGAGGGAATGCTTCTACATGTTGCCTCTTTTCCCCATGATCTCATCTGAATGTCTAGTGGAAAAACAAATCTTAGCACCATTTATTGTGGCTCTATTGTCTACACTGCTCTTAACAGGAAAAAGGAAGCAGTTTTGTGTGAAAGGTTGGCTTACACTCTACATCTAAAACTTACTCATCCCTTATTAAATAGTAGAGTTTGACTACAAAGAGGTGAAATAACTTAAGACACAAAAATGAAGAATGAAAGAAGAGGTATTTGGAAGAAGGACTAGAAAGAAAAAGAGCTGGAGAAAAGTGAGACAAAGGGTATGATCAATATATTTTGGTATGTGAGTTATTAGTGTTCTAGGGTTGCGATCATTGTCACAATCTAGGAGGCTTAAAAGAAGAGACATTTATTCCCTCACAGTCTTGGAAGCTAGAAGTTGGAAACTGAGGTGATGTCAGGGCCATGCTCCCTCTGAAACACCTAGGGGAGCGTCCTTCCTTGCCTTTTGCTAGCTTCTAGGGGCTCCCAGTTGGAGAAGGCAATGGCACCCGACTCCAGTACTCCTGCCTGGAAAATCCCATGGATAGAGGAGCCTGGAAGGCTGCGGTCCATGGGGTCGCTGAGGGTCAGACACGACTGAGTGACTTCACTTTCACTTTCATGCATTGGAGAAGGAAATGGCAACCTACTCCAGTGTTCTTGCCTGGAGAATCCCAGGGACGGGGGAGCCTGGTGGGCTGCCATCTATGGGGTCGCACAGAGTCAGACACGACTGAAGTGACTTAGCAGCAGGGGCTCCCAGTACCCCTTGACGTTCCTCGGCTCATAACTGCATCATACAGTCTGTACCTCCTTCTTCATGTGGGTATCTTCTCTGTGCCTCTGTGTCTCCTCTTCTTATACGGACACCAGTCACTGGATTTAGAACCCACCCCAATTCAGTAGGAACTCTTTGTAATTACACTTCCATATAAGGTCACATTCTGAGGTTCCAGGTGGACATAAATTTGGAGGGACACTATTCAACCCATTAATGTGGGGAGCAAAGGCCTAATCTGAGTTACTGCTTCCCTTACCACTGGAAACTGATCTATGGAGAGGCAAAAAGATAGGCTGGCAAGAGAGGAGTAGAGATAATGAGAAAGCTTAAGGATGGACGTGTCAGAATCTCAAAGAGCTGTAAGGACAATGATGGCAACCTTCCTCTGGTAGTAATGTTTTTCAGAGTCTGTTAGAGTGTAAGGCATGTCCATCAAAAGTAAAAGCAAATATGAGATTAAAGAGAAGTAGCAGCAGCAGTTATCTGAAAGGTAGAGAAGGGGTAGAGGACAGAATTCTAAGGCATTTACAAGAGGCTCATCTATGCTCTGATTCTCCAGCAGTGTTTCTCATACTGAGGCTTTATGGTTCTGTGAGTTTCTCTGGAACATTTCATAAATAATTACACAAAACACACATATTTGATCCATCTTTGAATTTCAATCAACCTTTTTAATAGTAATTTTCTTATGAGCATTGAAGCATTTTTTAACTCTTAGTTTTCATTTTCATGAAAATCTAAGAAAATAAAATATACATTCTGGATCATATGATAACTGTGTAATTTTCACATGCACGTTACTGGTAATAATTAAGTGGCACCAAAGCAGGATGATTTTAATTTTTGCAAACTAGTGAGAAGAATAGGCACGAACTCAAAATTAAGCATTCATTTTTAAGCCAAGGTGAGGACAGTAGCTCTATTTCAGCAATACAGAGAAGGCTTTCAGCATTCCAAACAAAGAAAGGGAGCAGGAAGACTGAGTTCTCCTACAGACCACAGCCTGCAAGCATCTTAACCTGCTGAAATTACCTAGGTGGCCCACTCATAAGGTGCTTTACTCTGGAACTTTCTATGCTACCCTCAAGTCTTTTATTTGCTTAAATCATATAAAAATCTCACTAGAATTTCTGTTTTACACCAAAAGAAGGGTGCACAGCCAAAATTATCAAGTCTATCAGTACTGCCAATAATCAATATTACCATCAATACTATCTAATCAACACCACTATCAGTACTATTTGTGCCAGGCAGTTTAGCCAAACAATCAAGATCAAACTATATTCTATATGCAGGGTAACTGATTATGAGACTTAGATCATCTCTAAGCAAAACACTGAGGACATGTGTCTCCAAAGAAAGCTTTATAACAACTTCACAAAGAAGGTAAAATGCTCTCATGAAAAATGCAAATTTCTGTTAAATTATTTAATTTACATAACATTAGTCTACTGGATAACTGAGCATACTTGGATGTAAAAAATGAAATATTCATATTTTTCCATTGCATTTGGTTGCCATTTATAAAAACTTCGGCAAATATTTTAAAAATGCTTTTCTCCCCTGAAAGCTTTCAAATTAAAATTTTTTTCCTAAAATAAAAATTCAATAGAGAAACATAACATTAGAAGTCCAAAAGACATTATAACCACAATCCTAAATTTGGAATTTTTTAAGACTCATGCTTCAACAAACCAAGTAAATTAAGAAAGCAAAAGATTTCTTTTTGCTGACAATATAGCCAATAAAGTCTTCTATTCCAGGTCCCAGGAAAGGATGAGGCACTTTGGCGACTTGCAAGGTTGCCAAGAGCCAGAGAGCCACAGGGAACAGACTTGGCAGTCACATGAGAGGCAGGCTATTGTGTTATTAAGAACAAGCCATGTCATATGTATGCTGGATGGTAGATTAAATCTTTCTATAACATTCTAGCCACATGATATAACATACCTATACATGACATAAAATATGCACACATACACATTTGTATGTGTACATTTACCTTAGTATTCATTATTTTTAACTGAGGCCACATTCATTTGCATCTAACCTCCATCTTGCAGTCTGGATGCTACTGTGACAGGTCCTAAGGGCCCTCAGAGTTCCGGAGCAGCCCAGTGCCTTTCACCTTTGGTTTGACAGACTCCAGGTCCAGCACCATCACATGGCTGAATTGGAAGGGGTGGGAATTCAGGACGTTTAGGGGAAACATGAACCTTTCCTGTACAGAGTGATTTCAATTTAAGTGAAAACCCTAAACAGACCCAACTGTGTTTAATTTTTTTCCCCCTTTTAAAACTTCAGGTTGTTAACTTAGATTAAAACTCTAGCCCTCTACCTTCTCTGTTCTCCGAATCTAGCCCCCTTATCTGTGGAAGACTGAGTATTTTCTAGGCACACTGAAGGACAACTTGAACCGCTGAGTACAGCTCCTTGCTGTGTGCCAACAGGCCATACAATCCTAAAATCCCTGAGCTGCATGAATAACAGTTACGTCCGGGGCTGTTTTCCTGAAAACATCATACAGAAAGAATAAGAATTATTTTTTAATTAAACCATTCTGAAAAATATACAATTAAATATAAGTCTCCCTAATATCCAAACCCTCTGGGTCCCTCTCCAGACGCAATTACTCTTAACAAACTTCTTATATATCTGAGTTCAGACACAAATTAAGAGAAATTAAAGACAATCAAAGTTTACAAGCAGGATATTTGCAATTTTTTTGCTCTTTCACCTCTAAGAGGGGGAATCTAATTCCTTAAATCTGGACTGGTCTTAGTGGACTCACATGATTAATGGAATGTGGTAGAGGTAATATTCTGCAACCCCCTCAAGGCCAGGTTATAAGAAAGTTTGTAGCTCCCACCTGGGCCTTTAGAAACACTCACTGTGGAAGGAGCCAGCCATCTTAAACTCCAGCATTCTTGCCTAGAGAATCCCGTGAACAGAGGAGCTTGGTGGACTGCAGTCCATAGGGTTGCAAAGAATCAGACACAACTGAAGTGACTTAGCACACACTACTCTGAGACTGCCATTGCTATGGGGAAGCCCAAATTTGCTACATGAAGATGCCATGTGGGAAGAAGTGGGAAGGAGAGAGAAATTTCCCTGGCTAGGGAAATTTCCTGATCTTCCAACAAGCTCAGCCTAGCCACCAGCCTTGTGACTGAAAAAGTCACATTAAATAGACCAAGGAACCCAACCAACAGCCAGACATATGGCTCCTTCAGGCAACCCAGCTATCTGCAGCCATTCAAGTGACCTACCTGAGACTCCAGTTTTTCTGGAGTACAAGTAGGCCTTTCCAGTTTGTTCTGCCCAAATTCATCACACACAAAGTCAAGAGCATAAAAACTTGCTTGTTTGGAATCATGAAGTTGCAGAGTGGTTTGTCTTGCAGCAATAGATAACTAAAACAGTATCCTTCCAAAATTTCTCTGTGCCTATATAAGCATAACCTTTTCTTTTATTACATGTCTTATTCTGAGCCTTGAGGTTTGTTTTTTTTTTTTCCCCCATATTTAACATTAGATCTTTCTAACATAAATCAGTGCATGCAGACTTACTGAATATGATTAAAGTTTGCAGAGTATAAAACC